>NC_135714.1:10600000-10885000 GCF_964656455.1 Halichoerus grypus
TTTGCTAAGAAAGTAGATCTTAAGCATTTTCTCCATTAAAAAAAAGGTAACTGTGGGATGATGAATGTGTTAATTAATTGAATTGTGGTTAATTATTTCACAATGTATATATATCATCATGCTGTAAACTTGAAATATGTACAATCTTATTTATCAACTGTACTTCAGTAAAGGTGAAAATTTATGAAAATAAAAAAACTAAATTAAAAAAGGAGTACTTCTCACCAAAAAAACACAAAATATGACCTTGATTATTGTAGAATTTGGGGTATATATGAAGCAAGAGAAGGTCCCCAAGTTTTTTAAAACCACAAGTTTTCCATTATGGTGTTTTATTTTTCTTTCCAGTTTTATTGAGGTATAATTGGTGAATAAATTGTAAAATACTTAAAGTGTACAATATGATAATCTGATTTATGTATATATTTTGAAAGCAGTCCCTCACATAAAGTTTATTAACACATCCATCACCTGACATATTTACCTCCTTTTTTTTGTGTGTGGTGAGAACATTTAAGTTATAGTCTCTTAGCACATTTCAATTATATAATACAGTGTTTTGACTATAATCTCTATGTTCTGCATTAGATCCTCAGAACTTATACATCTTTTTTTAGAAGATTTTATTTATTTGAGAGAGAGAGAGAGAAAGCACAGGAATGGGGGAAGAGCAGAGGGAGAGGGGCAAGCAGACTCTGATGTAGGGCTCAACCCCACAACCCTGAGATCACCACCTGAGCAGGAATCAAGAGTCAGACGCTTAATGGACTGAGTGACCTGGGCACCCCAGAACTTACTTATCTTAAACTAAACATTTGTACCCTTTCACCAAATTCGCCCCATTTCTCCCACTCCTCAGATTCTGGCGACCAGTTTCTACTCTCTATTTCTATGAATTTAACTTTTTATTTTTACTTCTTTTATATTCCACATATAAATGATACCTTGCAGTATTTGTCTTTTTCTGTCTGGCTTATTTCACTTAGTATGATATCATTCAAGATTATCCATGTTGTCACAAATGACAGGATTTCCTTCTTTTTTAAGGCTAAATAATACTTTATTGTGTGTGTATGTATATATATGTGTATATAGAGAAATATATATTATAAATATATATAAACATACAAATATATTTCTCTATATACACTTCTATATATATACATTTCTTTATAAATATATACATGTGTGCATAAAATATATATTTCAAATATATATAAACATACAAATATATTTCTATATATACACATTTCTTTATAAATCCATCCTCCAGTGGACACTTACGTTGTTTCTATACCATTATGCTATTTCTAATTTTGATTTGTCTCTCCACCAATTCAGGCAAATCATTTAGTGACTTTTAAAGTCATTTTTACCATGTACTTTTAAGTCTTTGCATAATAATATTTTCATGTTATTTGAAAATGTTTCTATTGTTTTCCAATATGAATGATAACTTGGCTTACACAAAATTCTTTAGAAACCTTATATTTTCTCCAAAATTTTGAAGACTTGTTCCTTTGTCCTCTAACATTTAATTATGAGAAAAGTCTAAGAATACTCAATTCTTTCTATCAGTGGCTATTGCTTCCTGAAGAGTTGTAGGATTTTGTTTTCTTTAATTGTGTAACTCTAGTAGTCCCCAGTATATGGCTGGATGTATGTCCTTTTATTTGTTTTATATTAACATTTTCAAGCTCTACATTTAGGCCCTTTAACCTCAGGATCTTGAAAGGAAATGTATCACTGATTTTTTCTTCTTTTTAATTGATCTTGTTTTTTCCCAAAAGAATATCTACAAATTTTAAGTTGATTTCCATTATCTATTTTCCATACTTAGAATTTTCTCTGTGTCTTAATTTACATGGAAATAAAATATTTCACACCCCAACCATCACCCTTTAATTCCACCATATTCTTTTTCATCTCTTATGATTTGGTGTTCTTATTTCAGAGGATGTATTCAGGTAGAAATTGGCTTCACTGAGTTCCAAAATTAATTAATTAACTAAAAACATAAAAATAGTTCCCTTTGTAAGTAATTTTCAGAGATTATTCACAAATCTTGATGAAAGTATTTCCTTTACTTTGTTCTGCAGTATATTTTTTCATGATCCTTAAATCATTACTCCAATTACTGCATATTTTCTATTTTATTACAATTGCCCAATTTTTTGAAGAATTTATTTTACTCATTTTTGAAAGAGAGATATTTACCCAGGCTCAGCATTTGCCAAAATAAATCATGGGCATCCTGCCCTGGGTTCCAACCACTTCTGGTTGGGTGCTAATCATGTTCCTTTCTCAGATCAAGAGCAGGTTATCTTATTACTTAGTCTTATAAATAGCATCTAAAGGATTTTCACCCAGAAAATCTTCTTGGATGAAATGTAACCATTTCCTCCCCTACTACTCCTTCTAAGATGCAATCTACTACTGCCAGCAACATACAAATCCTATCCCAATTTCTAGATGCATTGTTTCTGCCTTGTATTTTCTGAATAGGGAGATGCCAATTGGAAAACATGGTGAGAAACTACAGAACAGTGACAATAACCCAGTTTCCTGACTGTTATAAAACACACCATACCTTTGACAGGTCTTCTTAGCTCTTTTAAGGAGGCTGTTACATAGCAACATTTTTTCCTGTCTGATTTCTAAATTGATGGGAATTTGACATCGAATCCAAGCATATTGAGATTAAAACTCACATCTTTTATAATGAAATTGGCAGAGAATTTGGACTTGGTTTGCAGCCAAGTGGGCTTGTTATTATTTTACCCTGAATTTGACATACCCATCCAGTTCCCTGCAGAGAGGACAAACTCAAGCCTTCCCCTGTTGGTGCCACCTCCATAAGACCTAAGGCTGATAGAAGAGCAGAGCTTGCACTTCCCGTGGGGAGGACTGAACAAGGTGAACTTAGAGGGTAATATTCTGAAGGTGGTTCCTCCTAGAAACAGAAGGAGAGCAGGATAAATGGTCTCACCTGAACAGGGAAACATTTTGCAACTGGTACCATAGAAGTAGATGGAACACCATTTGCACACTTCAGTTCAACAGGTTAAATAGTGGATGGAATTTTCTTTCAGATTCTGAGATCAGGTTGGTAAGTTTTTAAAACAGCATGTCATCTTTCTCCTGTGCCTAGAAGACTTTATTAGGAATTTAGGAAGGTTATTGGCAGGTAAACTAGCCTGGCTCTATTTTTTTTTTTTTCTTTCTTTCATAGCTCTTATTTTCCCAGATTTTCTGCAAGGAACATATTGGTTAGAATGAGAAAATAATAACAATTAATAAACAAAAAATACATAAATGTTGACTTTAAAAATAGCATTTACTCTTAAGTTCAATAAGTTCCCCTGTATACTGTATGCTATTTTTACATATATTTTTCTACTCAGGTTGTCATAACAGAGTACTACATCCTGGGTAGCTTAAACAATAGACATTTATTTTCTCACGTTTCAGGAGGGTAGAAATCCATATCCAGGTGCTAGTGAATTTGATTTCTGGTGAGGGCTATTTTCCTTGACTGTAAATAGCCACCTTCTTGCTGTGTTCTCTCCTGGCCTCTCCTCTGTGCTCATGTAGAGGCAGAGAGAGCTCTAGCATCTATCCTTCTTAGAAGAACACCAGTCCTTAGGTTGACTAGGGCCCCACCTTTATGATCTCATTTAACCTTAATTACCTTCCTAAAGGCCCCAATTTCAAATACAGTCATACTGTGGGTTAGGGCTTCAACATATGAATTTTTGGGGAAAGCAATAAAGTCCATAACATTGCAATACTAATTTACTTTGAGATAACTATGAAGAAAAAGCTTTATCAAGTAAGCATTCTGCCCAGTCTTGTGTAAATAAACAAAAATTTCCCTAAACATAATCCAAATTAGTGTTTTTCTTAAGTTCACACATTCTGTGACCAAAGAACAAATTCTCAAAAGTGTCAGATACTAGTGTCAGTTGGTTGAGCATCAAACTCTTGGTTTTGGCTCAGGTCGTGATCTCAGGGTCCTTCATTCAAGCCCCGCGTCAGTCTCCACGCTCAGCTTGGAGTCTTCTTAAGAATCTCTCTCTCCCTTTCCCTCTGCTCTGTCCCCTCTTGCTCTCACTCTCTCCCTCTCTCTAAGAAATAAATAAATCTCTAAAAAAAAAAGTGTCAAATACATCGTAGAAGAAGTCCTGTGTCTTTTGCCAGCTCCCCTCTTTAGAGTAAAAGTAGTGGTAGTCAGGTACTTTATCCCACAAATTATTAATGACCATCATTATTAAATATTTTAAAAACTGTCAATGAATTTTGACAAGTATTTTTTTTCTAAAGATTTCTGGATATAAGATTCATTAACACTTTAGTGAAAGCCAATGCTATTAATGCAGAGATAATCTTGACTAGTTAGAGGGGGTAAATGATTATAAAATTAAGTATTTAAAACTGTAGAAGTCATGAACAAAATATAGAACTTGAAAAGTGTTGTGATATTTTAAACAAAATTTAAATTCTAGCTTGGGAAGTGTTATACTTAATATTATGATGGCGATAGTTTGTATTGCTGTTTCTTTACTTTTTACTTGCCGATGTGTTCTAGATGTATGTTTCATTAAAATATATTAATTATATTATCAAAATAATTAATTTGACATTTCTTTCTTCTTTCTCTAAATGTTAACAAACAAAACTTTGAAAAAAGAGAGGCTCTTATAGGAGTTAGGGTGTGTGTTCTGGTGTTAGTAACAGAGATCTGAAATAACAGTGGCTTAAGCCAAGTAAGGCCTTATTTTTCTGTCACAAAATATCAAAGTCAGATGTGTCAGTTCATGGCCAACATGATAGTATCAGATACCCGGATTTCTCTGTCTTCCTACTTTGCTTTCCTTAACACCTAGGTTTTCATCCTTAAGGTCTCTTTATGAGCTCCAGACTTTTATATTCACTGGAGGTCTAGACTTATATTCATGTTTCAAGAAGGAAGAAAGAAGAATTGGGAAGAACAGAGTGTTTGCCAGTTGAGTAAATACCTTTGAAGAACTTTTTGCTTCTGCATCACTGACCTTCTCTGTCTGCAAGGGGGCTTGGGTGTCATCATGCAGATGGCTTCATCAACCCTGTCTAGAGGTTGTTTGATAAGACATGAAAATAGGTATTGGGTAGGCAACTTACAACATCTACCACAGCTCTAAATCATCTTTTCTTCAGTATGAGATCACTTCCCACTGTGAATGTATAGCTAAATATATTGAATAACATTCTAATCAACAAACATTTTAAAGGTCTAGTTATTTAAAAAAACTCAAAACTATAAGGGACCTCTCAACATGCTCTGTATCTAGTTGGCAGTTCCATAAAAGCTGCTTCACTAGGTGGGGGCTGGGGGAATTTGAGGCAGAGAAGATAAATTCTTGATTCCATTATTAATTAATTAATTAAACATATATTTAGAACCTGTTATATTTAGGCATTATACATTTTTGGTGCTTTACAGTTTAAAAAGAATTTTTTATCCAGGTTGTCCTATGTAAACATCATGTAACAGCAACAAGTAGGAAACAGGATTTTTTTTTTTTTCTTATACTATAAAGGATGACATTGAAGAACAAGGATGTTAAATAAAAAGTGCAATCCATAAAAATCAGTGTGACTCAGATCCAAGATTTGAACTGGGGAATTTTATCTCCTGTGAATTTTCCACTCCCCTGACCTTAGCAATTGGGCTCTGTTGTTAGAGGACCAAGACACTCTCTCCTTTTTAAACCTGGGGTCTATGTAGGTCAGGTCAAAGATGGGTTACTTGGGTACCTATTTAGCCTTCATATAAACATTTGAATGTAGCCATTTGAGTTCATCTAAAGTGATAATTTTAATTGAAATATAATTGATATATAACATTATATTAGTTTCAGATGTACAACCTAATGATTCCATATTTGTATATATTGCAAAATGATCACTACAATATGTCTAATTAACATCCATTACCACACATAGTTACAACTTATTTTTCTTGTAATAAGAACTTTTAAGATCTATTATCAACTTCTGAATATACAAACATTGTAATTAACTATAGTCACCATGTTGTACATTACATCCCCAGGACTTATTTTGTAACTGAAAGTCTGTACCTTTTGACAAGCTTCATACATTCCACCCCTTGCCCCCCACCTCCAGCAACCACCAATCTGTTCTTTGTATCTATGAGCTTGTTTGTTTGTTTGTTTTAGATTCCACATATAAGCGAAATCATATGGTATTTGTCTTTCTCTGTCTGACTTATTTCATTTAGCATATTGCCCTCCAAGTCCATTCATGTTATTCCAAAAGACAATATTTCCTTCTTTTTTTACAGCTCAGTACAATATTCTATTATATATAGATATGTATAGAATATATATTATGTTATATATATTATATATTATATTTTGTAATTTATTCATCAAGTATTTTTTATTAACTATGGGCAACCAGTTGTTATAGGGAATATAAAGATAGATAAGGCATACTCTTACCCTAAAGGCAGAATATTGAGAAGAAATTACACATTTATATAAATAATTTTAACACAAGACAATTATTATCATATGTACTACAATAAGGGAGTACCTAAGACTTTTGGAATCTAAGAGATTGCAATTTATTGAACATCTAATAGAATGTCTTGCAAAGAATAGGCATTCAATATTTGAAGACTGAACAAACAAGGATTAAGGAAGTAGATGGTTCAAAACAGTAGAATGTGATTTTTATGGGTATGGTCTCTGGAGTTTAATAGCTATGAACCCTATGTCTTTTAATAAAGGGGGCCCCTGCAATCCTTTGGACAAGATAGAGACAGGTAAAGAAAAGACTCTTTTTCCAACCTACACAACCACTGAGCATTTCTTAAAGAGAAAAGATTCAGAGAGAGAGAGAGAGAGGGGGATTCAGATATGTTGAAATTTAGAGACAAAAGTATAGCGAATGAATATGAGAGCACGCCATGAGAAAGGGCAAGGAAATAAAGAAGCAAGTTTGGCAGAGATTGAGAAGGAATAATTTAAAGTGTATGAAGGGAACAAAAAAGAACAACATCATGAGTGCCAGAAAAAGAGAAAGTGTCAGAAGGAGCTTGTCAAACTGGGAAATCACTGGCTTAGATAACTGGCAAAGCACAAAAATCCTTGTAAGAAAGAGTTTCTATAGTGGATGGAAATGAAGTCTCATCTAAAAATTAAGAAAGAAATGCATGAGACAGCTGAGGTCATAAATTTAAATTGCCTTTGTAAGAAGTCTGTTTAATGAAGGAAAGAAGAAGGGGACACATAGCCTATCTGTAAACTGACAGAAAGCAGCCCTCCTGAATATGTTGAAGCTTAGATCTCTCATCGAATAGTATTTTCTCCATTTGTATTTTTTGGATAAAATTTGTTGGTATCTTATTTGAGAGAATTTTCTTGAGAGTAATGAAGAGCAAGACATGTACCCAGTCAAGATAATGAAAAATTGATGCTTTATTTGTAGACTCTATGATTCAATAGATATGGTGCTCATCAACACAATTCGATGCCAGGAATCTGACAAATCCATGAAAGACTTATTTCTTACATAGATGAGCCCTTTCTTATTTTTTATCATTCATTTTCAATTTTACTCCCAATGTTTTCTGTCATAGAAACAAAGAAAGTTGGTCTCATGTATGACACAACGTGACTTTTCTTGATCTCTCTTTGAACCAAATTATTCTGAGCCATGGGGACTGAGGTTGTTTTATCTCCGTTGTCCATTTGCGATGAGCAAAGAAAATGAGTTTCATTTGACAGAGAGTAAGAATATAAGACACAAACAGAACCACACTGAAGAGGGATATTAGCCATTTTATTGATCTCTATTTTTTTTTTTTAATGAGTTGTAGTGGATGTAGCAGAGTGATAGAATTGTAGTGTGTATTTGAACTTGAGCTATTGTTTGGTGTAAGTATATACACTGTAACAGATGATTTCCATGCATTTATTGTTGAATTCAATACTTCCAATACTACATTTTCTCCCATTTTACAGGTGAAGTTTAAGTAAAATATCCAAGCATTCAAAGGTAGTGAATAGAAAAATTAGGATTGAAGCTGGATCTATTCAAAATGAAAGCCTTCTCATTACATCTTGTTATTACTTTTTTCTCCAAAGAAGAAATGCCTTTTAAAGGGTTCATGGATCATTTAAGCATTTTCCAAAACAATTGTTTTGGAAACAAAACAATTTTTGCTGTGTTAATAAACTTTCATTTTTATGAGGAACTAGGAGGGGTTTTATTAAAATAGGAGCTTTCTTTTTTTTTTTTTTTAAAGATTTTATTTATTTATTTGACAGAGACACAGTGAGAGAGGAAACACAAGCAGGGGGAGTGGGAGAGGGAGAAGCAGGCTTCCTGCCGAGCAGGGAGCCTGATGCGGGGCTCGATCCCAAGACCCTGGGATCATGACCTGAGCCGAAGGCAGACGCTTAACGACTGAGCCACCCAGGCGCCCCTAAAATAGGAGCTTTCATTATAATTGAACACATGCCTTGAAGCTACTGGGAAATACTTTGTCAGTTCTCTAGGAACTGCTGAGGTTCTATTTTGAAGTAAGTATAATACCATTCTATTTTTCTTTATTTGTTTAATTTTGTGATTGCCAGTGTCTATAATACCTTATATTAAGAAACTGAAAATTCTCAGCAGCTTATACCTATGACAATATGTTCTTACCACTATAATGAAGAGTGGGCCTTTTCATGGTGGCTTCCATATGTTGGCAATCTCGTTGAGACTGTGTACTTGATTGATGAAGAAAAAATAATACCTCCACAGTCCATGCCTATTATAACTTTTGTTCTGAGTCTGCAGTCTGCTCACAATGTTCAAGCAGGTGTCTTTCTCTGATTACCCTAGTAGAGATTCCTGGAGTTAGCCGTAACACCACCTGCACTGGGTCCCAAATCCAGCCCCTCAGCCCCACCTACTTCATAATACCCAAGAGAGTGCATGATGCGTGGACTGCACATACCCGATATTGAAGTGAACTGAAGCAATGTAATGTTAAAGAAGACAACTACGTACACTGGCAATACAAGAATTCATCAGCAAGTAAGTCACACTGAACTTAACCTCTGACCCACTTCGTAGGAACACTATTCATTTTACATTTAAGCTTATGATTTCCTGCTTTCATGTTATCTGTTTCCTTTTATTTATTCCTTTCCCCCAATTTTCCCCTTTCTTTTCATTTTTCTTTTCTTTCTTTCCTTTCTTACCTCTCTTAATTTCATCCTTTGATAATCTAAAATCTCCCACTTGTACTGAACACTCATTTTATTAATTTTATGTCATTCTCATTACAACTTTGAAATATGAGAATTTCCCAGCTTTGATGATGAGGATACCTTGCTCCAACATTTAAGTAGCTTACTCAAGTTGACACAGCTCATAAGTGACAGAGTCATTTAAACCCTGAATCAAAATCATGTTTTCCACAGATATGAAAGAACATGAAAGTGGTTTATTTCCCCCATAAAACTGGCTGAATGGAGATCTCTGCCAGTGTGGGCTCTCAGAGTTTCTTTAATGGCTTCAGGCTATTCTTTCTCTATTTTCCTATTTAGTTGAGTAACACTGCCAGGCCACAAAGACTGAAAATTTCCCTCTGGCTAATTAGGTATGAAGAATAAAAACAGATCATGGATTCCCCCCCGCCTTGGCACAAATACATCAACACAAACATGTTCCCATAGAAATACCAAGGACCTGCAGTAAAATAATCATAAGGAATATCATTTTGTCTTTACTTCATTATTCTTTTTGTATCACATGGTCTGTGGATGGAATTCTGCATCCAGTTGGCAGATATGCTGACTTTTAAATTCATCCCCAAGACTCTGAAATGGAACTACAGCTCTATGACTAATTAACTCAATAAATAGTTACTATGTGCCATATGATTCTCTCTTTTCTATTCACTTCCATTAACATTGTCTGGAAGAAGATTAAGTCTTTACAAATAATATGTAAATGCATATATAAAAAATGTTGATCCCCTGAAACTTCAAGTACTTCAATAGTTTTATAAGCCTCTAAATCTTTGTATTAAATAATGTTTTGTTCAAAATTCCTAGAGCGATTTGTATTTTCCTGACCAAACTCTGACTGATTGAATATATGGTGCCAGAAATAGGGAGTTGCCTAAGAAAATATAGCTCTTTGAGGCTACGGCTTGGTGGGTGGAAAGAATATGGATGTTTTGGGGCTGGAAAGATGGTGAACATATTTCATTGTGACAAACCAACTTGTTCCAAGGGATGAACTGGTAACACAGAATATTAGCAATATGTGTTTGTAGTTATTGACTCTGTAAAGTATGTAAAAGTGAAATTAATTTGGGAAAGGATCAGCTGATTTGCAAATATAAATAAAAAAGAACAGTCCAGAAATTTAAGACCTTGAGTTGGAAAAAAAAGCCAACTTCTAGACTTAAAACAGCAAGGAACAAAGATGAGAAAGGCTTTGAGCAACAAAGACCAAGTAGAATCCAGTGTTGTGAAAAGCTCAGATGAAGGGTGTAGTCTTCTCACTAGATGTTGAAGTTTTATGTTACCATTTAGTTTAGAGGGAGAGAGGTGGAGGGACAGGATCCTGTGGATGAAGAAGAGGAAGAGTCAAACTAAGTTTAAAAACTATGCTTAGGAGAAGAGTTTATATGTGCTTCCCAGTACATGGAACCAACTAGAAGCCTTCCCCCACCCACTTTTTTACTGACTGATCCATCTGGACTGTAAAGTAAGAGAACAATAAACTTGTATGATGTTAACCCGCTGACATTTGATATTTTTCATTAAATAAGCTAGACTATCTTAACTAAACAGTAGGAGCAAAATATTTTTATTGTTGTTTTCTGTAAAGATAATTTATGGAGTTAGTTTTTTGATATTTAAATGACAAATATTATGTATACACACCAGTCCATTTCATCCCCAAACTTAAGCAAAAAGGAAAAGAAAACTAACACTTCAAAGTTCAGGAAAACATCAATGGAATAAGTGAATAAATCAAGCAAGGTCATGATATACTCATTTTCTGGACCTATATATATACATCTTCCAAGGGGAAAGTAATATATATGTTGGCTACTCATATCATGCAATTGAAAATGTGTGAAAACCATTGACCTTTGGCAGCAAACAGACTCAAACTTAAAGCCCGGTTCCAAAACATACTAGATGTCTGACCTTGGCAAATTTAGTTAACTTGTTTTTCCTTTTTGTCATCTTGTAAATGTGCATAATATTTAGAATGTAGAACAGTTGTGAGAACATAATGCCATGGAAAATATAGAGAAGCACAATTCGTTCTTGTCACTTAGTAGGTGGTCAATACCTGCTAGATCTCTTCCTTTCCCTCCTTTATCTTTATGTATCATAAAGCGTGAAACAGATAATGGATGGCATCAATTAGGTAGGACTTCTTCAGGACATTACTAATAGGAGTCATACATCAAAACAGTAGGCCTTTGAGGTTTGCAACTATTTGCTGAAGCTGTCCCTACTTTATTTTTTAAGACAGTGACTTCAGAGCTTTCTAACATAACAAAGATTGTATTTACTTTGAAATTCATGCAGCTCTTTGATTATAAAAGCAAGCTGACAAAATTGTGCGTTTGGAATAATTACATCTTTACAAAATCCTCCAAAGTCCTTTGTGTCCATGTATTTCTAACTAGAAAGTAAAAATTCTGTGAACCTTTAGTAACATGTTTGTGTGTGTGTGTGTGTGTGTGTGTGTGTGTGTGTGTGTGTATCTGCTTGCAAATTATTCAAGACCTGAACAAAAGCAGAAAATAAGTTTGCAGCACAGCAACTTTTGAATTTAATGAACAATGTTTTGCCTCTCGTTCTCCCCATACATACTGTGCTCACTCAACCTTTATTCTTCTTGTACTGAGGACTCTTCTTTCCCTCCCCTTGTCCCCCTCTTTTCTCACAGCATCCTACCTATTTTTCAGATTAGGTTTGTTTTTCTCCTTCTACAAGCCTCCTCTTATGATTTCTACCTTTATTAACTGCATTTGGTCCTACCTGTTGCTGCAGCGTGACACACGATTGGCCTCTATGTGTAGTTCGGATCCTGAGGGTCCATGTCCATAGCAGAAAATCCTAACCCTGTAGGGGATGTTGGTATGGAGAGGGACAAACCAAACTGAAAACTATGGGAGAAAGGTGAACTCCAATACCATGGAAAGGGGCTACACACACTGATTCTGAAGATTCAAGGTGCAAGTTTGAAGTTGGAGTCAAAAGTGATCAGACAAATAAATGTAGAAAGATACAGAAATATTTTTTGTAATGCTGGAGGATGAGAAATTCCTGATTGGGCAAACTGCCTTAGACCGCCCTACAGAGACTCTGTTCTCTTTGTATTTGTGAGACTTCACTGTGTCTATTCATAGATTAATTAGGATGTCAGCCTACATGGCCTGAAGAATTATGTGTTGGTGGCTGAAGAACAATGTTCTAGGTCTTGCTTCACAATTTATTAGCTGTGTTATCTTACTCATGCTGCTGAACTGTTTCTAAGCCCCAGCTTAATAAGAGTACAGGAGGTCAAGTAATGCTCATCTCATGGCAGGGCAGGAAATTCAGTGAGATAATGCATTAGGATGTGTTTGCAAACTCAAAAGTGCAAAAAAAAAAAAGTACCAGAGAATACTATCTGTGCCATAAAATTTAGCAACAATAGAATGTTATTTATTAGCTCTACTATAGACATGAAATGCTAGTTTTTCAACCTATAATAAATACAGCTTTTTGATGGGAAGAATTCATATAGCATGTTCCTAAGTCATGTTTTAAAGTATAGGTCCAAGGGTACATTAGATATTCAACATGTTTGATGTTCAATAAATGATTATTTTTCTCTCTGAACAAATTTACTAAACTCTTGGTGCTCTTATGTCTCTTATTAGAAGCAGAAATCTTCATCAATAGTCATTTCTCAGAACAATGCTAAGTTAACAAGGTAAATAATGTGATTTATTAATGTAAGAAATACCTGAATTGAAACCCTGGCCTTGTCACTCGCAAAAATTTTGAATAAGTTGCCTACATCCTCTATGGCTCAGTTTCTTTACCTGTAGAATGGGGATCAGATTAAGTTGCTCAGAGGGTGTTCAAAAGATCAAATGACTTAAAGTACATAAAGAAGTAACACAATGCTTTTCTTAGCAAAAACATGTGTTGAGTACGTGCTGCTTCCTTCTGTCTTTTGCAGGGTCGTTCCTTCCTGGAAGGATGTGCACATGGATGCCCTCGCTATCTAGTTTTTGATGGGCTGTCTCTTTCTGTGACCATCTTGGATTTTAAGGATTATAGATATAGAGGGGGTATTTCACAGTGCAGAGCTGGAAAGGAAGGTTTTTTTTTTAAGTTAATATATTTTATAAGAACAATAGCCCTGGTTTTCCCTGCTTGATAATTCTCTCACCATCAGCCTACCTACAGATGAAAGGGCTTTCTCTATTTCATAGCAAGAAGAAGGCTGTTTGATGTCATTTTGAAAAGTTTTAAAGAAGAAGATGGAAGGAAATCTAGAAATAAAATAACAGAAGCTGGCTCTTAGGAACTTCAGAATAGAACAATACTGTATTTCTGTTCACAGGAAACTTCACCATTCAAATGCATTCACTTTTCATAAAACACCTCCTCAATTTCAGCCCAAACACTGAAAACTGAGCCTATTAAATCAGAACAAAAACACTTTTGAAAACATCTTTGGAAAAATACAATTTTGGCACAAAGAGATGAGAATCAAGAGGGATGAAAAAATCAAAATGGAATTCAGTATGAGAGAGGCAAGCTCTCAGGTGGTTAGTTCTTTGTGAAACTTGCAGAGCAGCAACCAAAGGGGGAAGACTACACCCATCAGCACATACTGTTCTGGAGTGGCCCTGATTCACTCTTTCAAACATTTAAAGAGTCAAGCAATTATAGGGGCCAAGGATCCTATTTTATAGACAAGGGAGGATATGGACTTGACTATCATTAAGGTATTTGTGGAAGTCCTTCTTCATTCCTCTGGACTTGTTTAAGTCCTCCCCCTTCTTTGTGGTCTCTTTGCATGCCTTGCTGCATCTATAAAGCATTCCCTGACCACTACGCCTGACCACGTTTCCTCCCTCTTCCAAAGTCTGGGAAGAGGTGCTCTGCCCTGCTAATCTTAGAATATTAGCGCTGGAAGCCACACTGCCTGGACTGAATCTTAGCTCTGGCTCTCACTAGTTATATATTCTTGCACAAGGTTATTTAAATTCTCTGTGTCTATTTTATCATCTATACAATGGGGTTATTGTTAGTATAATACTATCTAATTTATAAGGGTTAAATGAGTTAAGGACTGCAACACACTTCAAAGAGTGCCAGAAATGTGGTTAGTACTCTGTAGCAAGTTAGTTATTGGTCATTAACATGACCATTCCCCACCATTACTTTGAAACTGGGAGCCAAGGGAGCTTTCAAAAATGCAAATCTGTCTTAGCCACCTTGTCTATAATTCTTTCAGTGAATCTACTCACCTTCAGAAGAAAGCCCAGATTTCTTAGCATGATGTGTTGTGAAGAATAATGCACACTTTACTGCAAAGATATCTACACCATCACACTGGAGCCTGTAAGTAAGTTACCTCACATGACAAAAGGAGGTCTGCAGATGTGATCACAGGGGCAGATCCTGAGATTATTTTGAATTAGCCAATCTGAGCAAGTGTCCCTGAAAGTGGACATTTCCAAGCTAAAGTTAGAGAGAGAGAGAGACTCTGACTGACAGTGGAAGAGGGGTCAGAGAGGAGCAACACTGAGGGCTGCAAGGGTGAAGGAAATGGGGCTGTGAACCCACGAGCACAGGCTGCATCTGGAAGGTGCAGACAAGAAACAGATTCTCCCATACAGTTTCCAGAAAGGCATGCTGCCCTGCAGACACCTTGCATTTAGCCCAGTGAACCTCCCATCAACCTTCTGGTCTAGAGAATTGTAAGACAAATATTTTGTGTTGTTTTAAGCCACTACATTTGTAATAATTTGTTATGGCAGACATAGGAAACCAGTACACGTGACATGAAAAACTTCTGGTTTGGCTTTTGCCTTCCTCTATGCCTACCTTCAGGCCCTAAAGAATAATGTGGGAGGGAGGGCCCAAGGCCAGTGGTCAACCTTCTATGGGTATGGGCAAGATTCATGTGTGTATACTGACATGTTTCCAAGAAAGAGACAAAGTAATTATCAGGAGAATGGGTAGATGCTTGATGCAGAGTGAAGGGAATGTAAAGGCAGGAGGAAGGTATGATAGACAGAATTCTAAGAACTCTGTCAATATCCCCACCCCTGTGGTATGCATGCCCTGTACAACCCCCAGGGCTGTGACTTCCATGGTTATGGCTCAGTATATGGCAAAAGGGATCTTACAGATGTAATTAAGCTCTAAAACCAGCTGACCTTAATATAGGGAGATTATAAGAGTGGACCTGACTTTATCACATGAAGCTTCTGAATATGGATCAGAGGTCAAAAAAAGAGAAGGTCAGAGATTCAAACTATGAGAAGAATTTGAAGTGTGATTGCTGGCTTTGAAGATGGAGGGGGTCACATGGAAGGACTGGGGGCAGCCTCTAAGCTCTGAAAACAGCCCCCCCAGCTGACAACCAGCTAGGAAATGAAGGCCCCAGTCCTGGAACCACAATAATCCTTTCAACCACCTGAATGAGTTCAGAAGCACTTCTTCCCCAGAACCTCCAGGAAGGAAGGCAGTCCAGTCAATGCCTTGAAATCAGCCCGGTGATGCACTGAGCAGACCCCCAGCTGTGTTGGAACTTGCATCTATAGAACTGGGAACACCCAGGTCAAATTACAGGCTTAGTTCTTGACTACCTTTGTGATCTCGGAAAAACAACTTAGCTTCTCTAAGCCTCAGCCTTCTCATGGTTTTGGTGAGGATTAAATGAGATGCACATATAACACATTGGCATGGTGTCTGGCCCACATCAAGAGCTCAATCAAAGGTCATTATACTAGGTCTTTTTATTATTTTCATCTCCCCAGCCCCCCTGTAGGAACTTCAAGTATAATTGGAAAGAGGAGAATAAGCCAACTATCTAGGAAGATGAACCGGGGATCTGATTGCAGAGAGGCTTGAATACAAAACTAAAATAGTGGTATTTTGTCCAAGAGGCAATGGGAAAAATTGTCAATGATACAGAACAGAGAAATTACTTTAAAATTCCATTTGATGTCCTACAACAGTTATATAATCTCTGTGTGCTTTCATTTCTTCAAGTGTAACATGAAGAATATATGAGGACCTAACTCACAAGGTTAAATGAATTAATATATGTAACATGAATAGAAAACTGCCCTACATGCTAAAGATCCAGGAAGTGCAATTTTTTCACTAATTTTTCATTCACTTACTCATTGTCCAATGTTTATAAAGTGCCTACTGGCACCAGACAATGTTCTAGGAATTGAGGATGTATTAGGAATAAAATAAAACAAAATCCATGAAGCTGACATGGTAGCAGGGGCATGCAGATAATAAATAAAATAAATATATTTTAGAAAACACTGTGAAGGTTCCTCAAAAAGTTAAAACTAGAACTACCCTATGACCCAGAAATTGCACTTCTAGGTATTTATCCAAAGGATACAAACAGTGATTCGAAAGAGAACATGCACCTTGATATTTATTGCAGCAATGTCCACAATAGCCAAACTATGGAAAGAGACCAGATGTCCGTATACAGATGAATGGATAAAGAAGAGGTGGTATATGCATACAGTGGAATACTACTCAGCCATCAAAAAGAATGAAATCTTGTCATTTGCAATGATGTGGATGGAACTGGAGGGGATTATGTTAAGCGAAATAAGTCAGTCAGAGAAAGACAAATATATGTTTCACTCATATGTGGAATTTCAGAAACAAAACAGATGAACATAGTGGAAGGGAAGGAAATATTTAATAGGATAAAAACAGAGAAGGAAGCAAAGCATAAGAGACTCTTAAGTCTAGGGAACAAACTGAGGGTTGCTGGAGGGGAGGTGGGTGGGGGGATGGGTAACTGGGTGATGGGCATTAAGGATGTAATGGGCTTGATGTAATGAGCGCTGGGTATTAGATGCAACTGATAATCACTAAATTCTACCCCTGAAACTAATAATACACTATATGTTAACTAACTTGAATTTAAATAACATAATATATATATTTTAAAATGTGTGTGTGTGTGTAGCATATCAAATGGTAATAAATACTCTAAAGAAAACTAAACACTGGGAAGGGGAAATCAAAAGTGCTTTGGTGGGAGCAGGGAATATAGGTCCCAAGTAGAAATAGATTATCCAGGGAAGATCACTAGGAGGATTACACCTGACCTGACTGGGGCTGGATGGAGGAGAGAGAGTGTGCAGGCTATGAGACTTGCAGGGGTAGGAGCAAGGCAGGAAAGAGAAGAGCTAGGACTGAGGCTCCAGAGGAGGGCCCAACAGGTATGTCTAAGGAACATCAAGGAGGCATCGTGGCTAGAGTAGAATTAGCTAAGTGGCAGGGGTGATCAAACAAGATAAGGTCAGCAGACTAGGAGGTGGGGCCAGATTTTGTAAGACCTTGTGGTCATTGGTAAAATTTGGGCTCTTACTCTCCAGGTATAAGGAGCTATTCATTGTTGTTGAACACAGGAGGATGCAGTTTGACCTACATTTTAGCAGCATCAGTCTGGGTGCTGTGCTATGTATTGAGGGTAGGAGGATGAGATCTGAACTGTTGAGACAAGTTTGGAATCAAGATACTAATTTCAAATAGTACTCTAAACTTTAAAACTTCTTCCAGAGGTTTTAAACAAAACATCTGTTTCAGAAATCAAAGTCCGATTTCTCCACTGAATAATTTAAATATATTTTGTGTAACTGAATTAAAGGTGGTTTTCTTTTCTCATTTCATATAATAGAGGTACAAGATTCCCCACTATCAGAAAATAGGGCCTGCGAAACTTTCTATAGGCTGAAATGGTGTTAAGCAAAGAAGTGATTACCATTAATTTATAAGGCAATTTTTTTTTTTTTTTTAGTGCTCCCAGATTCAAAAAATTACCTCTCTCTTTTCTGATACCTTAGGACACATCTTGCTAATTGATACACACAACAAAATGGAGATAAAGCCCAGATGCTCGCAGACACAGTGCAGAGCTTTGGCACTTGATTCTGAGATGCTGAGTGCAGCCCCCAGGGGAGGCACTGGGGTGCCACTCTCATTGCCCTGGGGTGCTTGCTGCCTCTCTGCCCACTTATCTCACTGCAAAACCAATGCTGAATGTTACTTTTGCCTTTTGCCTTTTTTTTAATAAAAGTGAAAATCCTCTTTGGAGTTCTTTTGGTTAGCAAAAACAGTGCTAATGTAGGTATTTTATAAAAGTGAAGTAACATAATGCAAACTTTTGAAAAGCAGGGGATACCTTATAACAGATCTTTTTCTTTAAAGATCTTTGTAAACCAGTTGAAATTCAGTCAACATTTAAAGCTCGATTAAAATGCTGCCTGCCTTGTCCTCTGTTAACATTTGTTGTGTTCTAAATGTGACTACTGGATAAATGAAGAATTGGGATGATTTGGGAAAGAATGTATAGCATTTACAAGGGACTTGAATGAAAAATTACTGAGCAATCTTGAAATACCAGTATCACTTCTCAGCTCTCCTTGCCTTGACTGAAGCAGCATCTGGGGTTGATCATTTCTCCCTTGGGTGTTTGGTAGCAGAGTCTCAAATTCAGAAAGGTCCAAGATATCTCTCCCTCTTGAGTACCCTTCCACTGTGAAATGCAGAAAGCAAGAGTCTTGCTGCTTTTACCCTCTCCATCATTGATGGCAATGCCAACAGAAGAAAATGCTTCTTATTTCCTTGGTTTTATTTAGGCATTTAATCATTAACCATTTATTATCCGTTATTTGTCAGACACAATTCTAGGCACCGTCTTAGTGTGAGTTTGAGTCCTGATGCTGCTGCTTAATAACTGTGTATTCTTTATTATTTTTTTTTTAATCCAGGGACATCTGGGTGGCTCAGTTATGCATCCAACTCTGGATTTTAGCTCAGGTCATGATCTCAGGGTTGTGAGATTAAGCCCTGTGTTGGGCTCCGTACTGGGCGTGGAGCCTGCTTAAGATACTTTCTCTTCCTGTCCTTCTGCCCCTCCTCCCCCTCTAAAAAAAAAAAAAGTTTTAATCCATAAAGACCTATGTGAGACACGAAACCATAAAACTCCCAAAAGAAAAACATGGGTAGTAATTTCTTTGACACCGGCCTTAGTAACATTTTTTCTAGATGTATCTCCTCAGGCAAGGCAAACAAAAGCAAGACTAAACCACTAGGACTACATCAAAATAAAAAGCTTTTGCACAGAGAAGGAAACCATCAGCAAAGTAAAAAGGCAACCTACTGAATGGGAGAAGATATTTGCAAATGACATATCTGATAAAAGTTTAATATCCAAAATATATAAACAATTTATGCAACTCAACACCAAACCCTATACACAGATAATCCAATTAAAAAATGGTCAGAAGACCCAGATAAACATTTTTCCAAAGAAGACATACAGATGGCCAACAGACATATAAAAAGATGCTCGGGATGCCTGGGTGGGCTCAGCTGATTAAGCGTCTGCCTTCCGCTCAGGTCATGATCTCAGGGTCCTGGGATCAAGCCCCGCATCAGGTTCCTTGTTCAGCGGGGAGCCTGCTTCTCCCTCTGCCTGCTCTGCCACCACTCACCCTGCTTGTGTGCTCTCTCTCTCTCTCTCTCTGACAAATAAATAAAATCTCAAAAAAATAAAAAATAAAAAGTTAAAAAAATAAAAAGATCTTAACATCACTAATCATCAGGGAAATGCAAATCAAAACCACAATGAAATATCACCTTACACCTGTCAGAATGTTTATAATTAAAAAGAGAAGAAATAGCAAGTGTTGGGGAGGATGTAGAGAAAAAGGAGTCCTTGTGTGCTCTTGGTAAATCATGGAATGTAAATGTGAAAAACAATATGGAGTTTTCTCAAAGAATTAGAAATAGAAATACCATATGATACAGTAATTCCACTATTGGTTATTTACACAAAGAAAACAAAAATATAAATTTGAAAAGATATTTGTACCTCTGTAATAAAAATATAATAAAATACTAATGCAAAGAGATATATGTACCCTGATGTTTATAACAGCATTATGTACAACAGCCAATATATGGAAGCAACCCAAGTGTCCATCCATAGGTGAGTGGATAAAGAAGTGGTGTATATATATGCACAATGTTGTATTATTCAGTCACAAAAAGGAAAGAGATCTTGTCATTTGTGACAACATGGATGGACCTAGAAGTTATTATGCTAAGTGAAATAAGACAGACAGAGAAAGACAAATAAGTTCAGTGATATGCGGAATCTAAACAAACAAAAAGCAGAATCAGACCTATAAATACAGGGAACAAACTGATGGTTGCCAGAAGGGAGGTGGGTAGGCGGGATGGGCAAAATGGGTGAAGGGGAGTGGGAGGTACAGGCTTCTGGTTATGGATTGGGGATAAAGGTACAGCATAGGGAACATATTCAATGGTATTGTAATAGCACTGTATGGTAATAGATGGTGGCTACATTTGTGGGGAGGATAGCATAATGTACAGACCCATCTGTGTACATCTAAAACTAAAACTAACAATATACATCAAGTATACCTCATTAAAAATAAAAGGCTAAAATAGAAGAGATTTTCAATAGCTCTTCACTGTCCAATATGATAGCCATTGACATAAGTAACTAATTCAAATTGAGATTTACTTTAATTGTAAAATCCACATTAGATTTCGAAGACTTAGTATGGGTGGAAGATATTATAAATTATTTCATTATTAATATTTATATATTGGTTACATGCTGGACTGCCAATATTTTGGATATACGGAGGCAAATAAAATATATTATTACCAGGGGTCCCTGGAGGGCTCAATCAGTTAAGCATCCGACTCATGGTTTTGGCTCAGGTCATGATCTCCGGATCATGAGATTGAGCCCCATGTGGGGCTCCTTGCTCAGTGAGAGTCTGCTTGAGATTCTCTCTCTCTCCCTCTCCCTCTGCCCCTCACCCTGCTCATGCTCACTCTCTCTCTCTCAAATACATACATACATACATAAATAATAAATAAGTAAATAAAATCTCAAAAAACATTATTACCTTTATTTTTTTTAATTTTATTTTATTATGTTATGTTAGTCACCATACAGAACATCATTAGTTTTTGATGTAGTGATCCATGATTCATTGTTTTCTTATAACACCCGGTGCTCCATGCAATACGTGCCCTCCTTAATACCCATCACCAGGCTAGCCCATCCCCCCACCCCCTTCCCCTCTAGAACCCTCAGTTTGTTTCTCAGAGTCCATAGTCTCTCATAGTTCATCTCTCCCTCTGATACCCCCCCCTTCATTTTTCCCTTCCTTCTCCTAATGTCCTCCATGCTTCCCTTATGTTCCACAAATAAGTGAAACCATATGATAATTGACTTTCTCTGCTTGACTTGTTTCACTTAGCATAATCTCCTCCAGTCCCATCCATGTTGATGTTAAAATTGGGTGTTCATCCTTTCTGATGGCTGAGTAATATTCCATTGCATATATGGACCACATCTTCTTTATCCATTCATCTGTTGAAGGGCATCCAGGCTCTTTCCACAGTTTGGCTATTGGGGACATTGCTGCTATGAACATTGGGGTGCATGTGGCTCTTCTTTTCACTACATCTGTGTCTTTTGGGTAAATACCAAGAGTGCAATTGCTGGGTCATAGGGTAGCTCTATTTTTAATTTTTTGAGGAACCTCCACACTGTTTTCCAAAGTGGCTGCACCAACTTGCATTCCCACCAACAGTGTAAGAAGGTTCAAGTTTTAATTCAGGCTGATCTCAACCTTCTTACCTGTAAAGGCAGTAGAGGCCATTTCAGGCAACATGACGGAGTAAATTTTAATCAGATTCCCTTTCCCCAATACTGCAATACATTTGTAGAAATTCTGGTGGAATATTTTGAATATTTATAAACATTAAAGCAGATTTTAGAAAAAAATAATTTTAAATATAAAATATCTTATAGGTAAACAGATGTGTATATCCAAGTTCAAAGGAAAGAAAGCACAATATGCATGTGGAAGAAATGTGGACAGAAATTCTAGGAACTATCTTACACTATGAGCAACCATAGAGGTGACAGTTCTAATCAAAATCCATACTGGCTAGGGAACAGGATTTCTAAAGCCTTCACAGGAATAAAGGACAAGCCCCTGGTCTATGAACCATGAGACACTGGAACCTAGATTCTAAGTGTTAAAGCATCTCCACCTCCCTAAATATAGATATTGAAAAAATCCTTCTACAAGATTATGGATGAAATAAAGAATGTTGCCTATGATCTGGAGCTTGGATGGATAAAATAAAATAAAAATGAAAATGAAAAATCAGTCACCCTGGGGAAATCTAAATGTCAGACTTGTGCGATTTAAGATTATGGGATTTGAATTCTTGGCTACATTTGGTACCAGTAATTCAAACTAAGAAAATAACATGAAAATAGCAAAGATTTTTGAAATCTGTGGGAGATCTCCAGAACCAGCATAGAGCTGCTTTATAAATTCATTCAAGGGATTCTCATAGAGTATAAAATAAGTTCATTAGAGATGAGCTCATAATCGAGAAATATAAAGAAAGGAGCAGCTATGGAATAAGGAGGGTCAGCAGTTACCACAAATGGAATCAGTACTCTAAGAATTAGAGATGACCAGCAATTATGAATGTTTCAATGATTAAGGAGGAAAACACAAATAAAACAAATAAATTATAAATATGAAAAATCAAAGTTACTGAGGATTTTTTAAAATCACAACATTTCCCTCAATTATATGGCAATATGTTTGAAATATGGATAAAATAATACCAAGGAAAATAAAATTTCACATTTTTTTCAAAATATTTGTGAAATATTGCTTGATTGATCAATTACTGTGAAAATAATAAGCAAATTTCTAAAGAGCTCTTTCCCACTTCCCAAAAGCATTATGATCAGACAGTTTTACAAGTGAAAATAAATAAATAAATAAATCCTGTCCTCAGGATGTTTCCAGTACATATGCAGTAATCAGAAAAATCACACCAAGTAATGTACAATTAGTTGCTGTGATGAACGACATGAAGGAAAGAGGCATGTTGGCAAGAGGGTATGTAAACAGGATGTGGTGGGATCTGTGTCAGACAGGGATCCTGAGAAGTTTGAAGCACATGAGGTTCAGAGGGGACAGAGCCAGACAGGGCTGGGATTCATGCAACAGATGGAGGCCTTGGGTCTTTGGCCTAAGAACCATAGGACACCATTGAAAAGCTTTCAGAGGAAAATAACATATCAGATGTTCATTTTGGAAATCACATTCTGGCCACCTCGTGGAGTAGAAGGAAAGTAATGTGTAGTGAAGATTAGAGGCTCAGGGAGGAGTTTGTTTCATGCACATGCTGAGAAATGAAGGTCGCTTGAGGAGAATGGCCTTGTAAATGGAACAGTGAAGAAGCTAGAGCATTAGAATGGAAAAATGAGAATGTGGCCTCATGATAGTGGAGGAAATGCTTATTTTTAAGAGACAAAGACGAAAGGAGTCAGGAATGGTGCCCTCTAAGAGATCAGGTACTGCTGGAAGTCAATTGTGATCTTAGTGTGAATTATTTCAAGGGGGTGAGGCTACACTGGGGTGAACAGAGGGAAGAGTGGAAGAAGAAGGGAAGAAGAGAGATGCCCTGAGAGAAGCTCATTGTTGGGGGACACTGGGAGAGAGCAGGAATTAGAAGGAGGTGTGGGTTTAGAGATTCTCTATTTTGTTCAGATTAGAGAGACTCAAGGGTGTTTAAATGCTGATAACAAGGTTCCAGCTGAGAGAAAAATGTTAAAAGATTTAGAAAGAAAGTGATAATCAATAATTTAAAATTTAAGGAAATGTTTAAACGAAGATAAAAATAAAGGCCATTAAAGAAAGTCCAGTCATTCTAGTAGACCAACTTGTCAGACAAGAATATTACAAGCCATAAGAAGAAAATACATATTTGTGCAGTCCAGAGGACATTCCTTTAGCCACACCTGCAAATTATATTAAGAATTACTTAATGCAAATGAATTGGTGGGGCACCTGGGTGGCTCAGTTGGTTGAGCATCTGCCTTCCGCTTAGGTCATGACCCAAGGGTCCTGGGATCAAGCCCCATGTTGGGCTTTCTTTTCAGTGGGGAGCCTGCTTTTCCCTCTCTCTCTCTGCTGCTCCCCCTGTTTGTGCTCTCTCTCTCTTTAACAAATAAGGTAAAAAAAATTAATTGGCTGAGGTGAACTCCCTACAGAATTTATAGTATAAGATTGTGTATTGGTGTTTATAGTAAGGAATAAAGGGTTCTCCTTATAAAGTATGGACTTGGTTACTTCTACAAATATGTCCTGAGTTCAGTAATCCTTAAGGAGTTATTATAGATATGTAGCTACTTGGGTGGATGCTATGTGGCAATTAGAGAAAAAAGTTCAGATGTCCAACATGAGTAGGACCAGGGAAAATTCCCTTTGAGTCTCCTGTGATAACAAAATAAATTTCCATTTGAGAAGGTTCCTCGTTTCAGATGAGTGACAGATGAAAAATTGAGATTTAGAATATTACACTGAATAAATCCCTAATGGAGAGAAGTCTTGTACATTTGATTTCATCTTAATCTCACAATTTTAAATGTAGCTCATACAGGGAGATCTTTGTGCCTCCAACTTAGCCTGACTCCCCAGCCTGATCTTCCCAAACCTCCCCTGACAGTCTCATCCTCCCTTACCTTGACAGTGTGAGTCAGTCTCAGATGTCAGTATATTCAGCATGTATTGACTTTTAAAATTTTCATTTTGACTTTCTAATGATCTCTCCATAGATTTACACTGAAATCATCTTGCCATTTTCTTGTCACTTCAGAGAAGATATTTTTGACTTTGTATTGTTATTAGAGATTTTAGTATTAACTTAAAAAATTGGCTATATATGTATGTATATAGCCAATTATATATAATCAGTTTCCAGTGGTCTTTCATTGGTCAGAAAATTAAAAATAAAAGATAAAGAACAAAGTACTTATCTGCAGATTGCCTGAATTAAAACATACACACACACACACACACACACACACACACACAAGTATGTCCTGGACAACTGATAATTTGGGAACTTGTATGGATTCACCAATAATGCTAATGCTAATGTTAATGGATTCATTAGGGAAGTGATGGAGCAATATGTACTACAATTAAATTATACAGATCCTTTGACCTAGTTATCCTCTTATGGCAATTTTTTTTCTACAGATATATGTATATAAATGGATATTACAGCATCATATGACATAAACTCATTATCCTTTGATAGGAAAGCAATCAAAAAAAGTGTGATAACACTTTGTAACACTATGCAGTTCTTAAAAACAATGCACTAAACCCGCATGCAACAAGGCCAGAAGTGTTGTCCAAAATACATGATGTTTTTAATCAAGGAAAGAAAACTTAAATATACACAAACATATTGCATAAGCTTACTTTTGTAGACATGAGCAAGTTTGAAATTCTTGTGTTTGTGGATGCTGCATGTGGGGGTACATGCATATGTGAATATAAGTGTGTGTGAATATGAGGAAAAGTTGGAGTGTTATAGACCAAGCTATTAATATTATTTATTTTAGGGGGATGGGTGGTAAAGATTTGTGGGGAGGTTATTAGCTATTTCTTATTTTGTGTTTGGATTCTCTTCTCGTTGCATGTAATACTTTTTTTTTTTAAAGATTTTAATTATTTATTTGTCAGAGAGAGAGAGCACAGCAGGGGGAGCAGCAGACAGAGGGAGAAGAGCTGAGCAAGGAGCCCAATGTGAGACTTGAACCCAAGACCCTGAGATCATGACCTGAGCTGAAGGCAGACTCTTAACCTACTGAGCCACCCAGGCTCCCAGCATGTAATACTTTTTGAAAACAAAAGGATGAACAAAAACCAAAACTAAGTCTGTGAACTAGAACTGATCACCTAGGAGAGAACTGTACAGAAGGAAAAAAAAAAAAAAAATAGGTGAATATTCAATTCCTAAATCAGTCCAGAATTCTGCAGATAGATTTTTAACAAAGGAAAAATAAGCAAGTGGTACAAAATAATCTGGCACTGGCTACCTGAATTGTTCTGAAACAACCAACCTTCTGAGAACAACTAGAAGGCTATAAAATACATTACATCTGTTTAAGGCACACAGAGCTTACAAGGCAGTGGGGAATATTGAGCCAAAATCTGAAAGAGAAGTCAAGCTGAGAGAGGTGAACCTGCATTTTCTCCATGAGATGAGTGTCCATTCTTGAGAGCTTGTTTGGAGGTTCTAGCAGGGGAGCGCAGCTACTCGTATACCCTTGACCGAAGAACGGTCCTCCTCTATCGGGGAAGGTCGTCCTCTTCGACCGAGTGTGCAGCTTCGGGAGGGATGCACATGGAGCGGTGAGGGAGGAAGGGGACACCCGCCTAGCCAGCCAGATCAGCTGAATCAACCCTGGCGATCAATGGGGTGACAGATGTCGCAGCCAGATCGCCCTCACATCCTGAGTGTCCATTCTTAAAGCAGAGGCTACCAGGCTGAGAAGCTGAGAAAAGATGACATGGCAGGCAAAGATCAAAGTTCAAGACCCAACAAAGAAAAAAGTTCCTAGTAAATATGATATATATTTTTTTCTTTTTATTGAAGTATAATTAACATACGGTCTTATATTATTGTAAGCTTCTTATTAATACTGTCAAGGTCTATACCCTAGAAAGAAGGGTGAACATGAAATAAGCCTGCCCTTACAAGGACTACAGCTAAAACTCAGCTGTCTTGGTACTTGATTACATTAATAATATCTGCTTCCCATAAGAAATGACGGGCAGACAGATAGCTTGATAGACTAAGATTTGACTAAAAATCCAAGATAAAATAGAAAAGAGAAATCACTGGAGATCTTGATATTGGAGTTTTCAGATGTATTTTATAATAACTCATTATACATTAATGACATAATGTGTAATAATAAATAGAATGAGTAGAAAATTTGAAATTGTAAGAAAGGGAATTGAATGGAAATTCTGGAATATAACAATGTAACATTACAATGTAACATTTACTTGCAATGCAAGTAAAATTATGAACCTAGTGGATAAATTTTGTGTTTATTAAACAGGGATGATTTTTGCCCTGGATGGATTTTGACCCCAGATGGATACTTCACGGATGGACACGCAAATGTTTGGAGACATTCATGGGTATACCAAAAGGGAGGTGCTACTGGCACCTTGTGAGTAGAGGCTAGAGATGCTATTAAACAGCCTTCAATACCCAAGGCAGCCCTTAAAACAAAGAATTAGCCAGCCCAAAATGTCAATAGTGCCATGGTTTCAAAAATCCTCAACAGCAGATTAAACCCACTTAACAAAAATTGGTGAGCTGGAAGACAGGTCAAAGGAAAATACACTGAAAGGGGCATAGAGTGGCTGGAGGAAGGGATTACAAAGGACCATGTGGAATCTTGACTGAGGTGATATTTGCACTGTTGTATACATATTTCAAACTTTATACTTTAAAGTTGTGTCATGGGGTGCCTGGGTGGCTCAGATGGTTAACCAGCTGCCTTGGATCAGGTCATGATCTCAGGGTCCTGGGATTGAGCCCCACATTGGGCTCCCTGCTCAGCGGGGAGTCTGCTTCTCCCTCTGCTGCTCCCCCTGCTTGTGCTCTCTCTCTCTCTCTCTCAAGTAAATAAATAAAAAATATTAAAAAAAATAAAAACAAAAAAATAATAAAGTTGTATCATTTATGGGATGTCTATTATACCTCAGTAAAGCTATTAAAACAAAACAAGACCAAAAAAATCAGAGTGAGGGGAAATATTTACAATACCATTAACAAAGACCAGCATCTCAAATATACAAAAACTCTTACAAATTGATAAGAAAAAGGAAAAAAAATAATTCAATTAAAAATAGGCAAAGGATTTGAACAGATACTTCACAAAAGATACTCAAATTTCAATGAACATATGAAAAGGCACTCATCCTCAGAAAACATCTGAAATGCCAATAAAAGCCATAATAAGATACTGTCACATCCACTTTTAAAAAGTGACTCTACTGTGTGCTATGAAGAGTGTGAAGCTCCTGGAAGTCTCAAACATTGCTGGTAGAAATGAAAAATTATAATTATATACTAAACCAAAAATAAAACTATAATGATTCAGCATGTTTTCTCTTTGGTATATGATGAACATAAATGTGTATACACATGTAAAAAGTGTCATGTATGATCATGTACATAAGGTCATGCATTATCATGTACATAGGCCATGTGTGATAATATACATGAGGTCATGTATGATAACACACAAGGTCATGTGTGATTATGCACTCTGGGTCATATATGACATGAGGTCATGTATGATATTATACATGAGGTCATGTGTAATCATGTACATAAGGTCATGTATGATCATGTACAGAGCAGGCATTATTCATGGTAGCCTCAAACTAGAAACAGCCTTGATATTCATAATGAATAAATAGAAGAAACCAGTTATTGTATATTCACAGTATAGAATACTATATATTTATAAAAATGAACACATTCTTACTGCATGCATGAATATGGATGAATCTCATATACTGTGGAATGAATGAAGTGGATGAATTCATTTACATGAAACTCAAGCACAGGTTCAACTAACTTACAACATTGGAAGTCAGAGTCAGAGAAGAACTGGTAATATATATTTTGATGTGTGGTGGTAGTTGCATAAGTTGGCCTATGTTTTAATAGCTGGATCAATCTGAAAACTTATAAAATGTACATTTTATGCATATATAGTATGTTTTAGAAATCACGCTTATCATTGAAAACTGAATATATATATCTATATAGCTTCCCTACTATTCTTTGGTATTTTATATAAGATTGTAATGCAGTCAATACCCATTTATTAAGAGTGTACCATGGACCTGGTGTTATAATATTGTTATGGTTTGAATTGTGTTCTCCCAAAACTCATATGTGGAAATCCTAATCCCCAGGGCCTCAGAATGTGACTGTATGTGGAGACAGAATCTTTAATGGGGCAATTAGGGTTAAATGAGGTCATTAGGGTGGGCCTTAATCCAATATAACTGGTATCCTTATAAGAAGAGGAGATTAGGGCATAGAAACACAGAGAGAAAGATGGTGTGAAGACACAGGGTAAAAACAGCCATCTACAAGACAAGGAGAGAAGACTTAGAAGAAACCAACACTGTTGGGGCCTTGATCTTGGACTTATAACCTCCAGAACTGAAAATAAGTCTGTCTTGTTTAAACCACTTGGTCTGTGATACTTTGTTATGGAAGCCTTAGACAATTAATATGGATACGCAGTGGGATATTCAGACAGATAGGAAATGGGTCCTTGCTACAAAGAATTTCCAGTCTGGCAGGGAAGCAGTTCCATACCTACTTGAGGCTCAGAATTATAAACACTAACTAATAGAAGAAAAACAGGAACCACGGTAGCCTGAGTATGGCTGCTCAGACAATCATGGTCTCTACTTAGGTGGAACATGAGATTCATGCAAGAAGTGCGGTATCAGATGACTTCAACTCATAAGGGTATTTTGATTGCCTCAATGACCTCTCAACTATTTATTAAAGAAATTCAGTTAAAAATAGAAACACCTGAGGGAGAGGAGCAAGATGGTGAAGGAGGAGGAAACCCAAATTTTGTCTGGTCCCAGGAATTCAGCTAGATAGGGATCAAACCATTCTGAACACCTACGAACTCAATAGGAGATCGAAGAAAAGAATAGCAGCAACTCTCTGAACAGAAAAGCAACCACTATCTGGAAGGTATCTTCTGATTTGTTTAGTGTATATTTTTCTGGGGTTGTTGTTACACTGTTAGCATTTTGTTCTCTCATTCAACTATTCTCCTCTGGACAAAATGACAAGATGGAAAAAATCACCTCAAAAAAAAAGAACAAGAGGCAGTACTGACTGCCAGGGACCTAATCAATATGGACATTAGTAAGATGTCAGAACTAGAGTTCAGAATGACGATTTTAAAGGTACTAGCTGGGCTTGAAAAAAGCATGGAAGATATTAGTGAAACACTGTCTGGAGAAATAAAAGAACTAAAATCTAATCAAGTCGAAATCAAAAAGGCTATTAATGAGGTGCAATAAAAAATGGAGGCTCTAACTGCTAGGATAAATGAGGCAGAAGAGAGAATTAGTGATACAGAAGACCAAATGATGGAAAATAAAGAAGCTGAGAAAAAGAGAGATAAACAACTACTGGATCACGAGGGCAGAATTCAAGAGATAAGTGATACCATAGGATGAAACAATATTAGAATAATTGAGATCCCAGAAGAAGAAGAAAGAGAGAGAGGGCCAGAAGGTATATTGGAGCAAATTATAGCAGAGAACTTCCCTAATTTGGGGAAGGAAACAGGCATCAAAATCCAGGAGGCACAGAGAACCCCCTCAAAATCAATAAAATGGTCAACACCCCGACATCTAATAGTAAAACTTACGAGTCGCAGAGACAAAGAGAAAATCCTGAAAGCAGCTCAGGAGAAGAGATCTGTAAACTAGGGGTGCCTGGGTGGCTCAGTCATTGGATATCTGCCTTTGGCTAAGGTCATGATCGCGGGGTCCCGGGATTGAGCCCTGCATCAGGCTCCCTGCTCATTGGGAAGCCTGCTTCTCCTTCACCCTATCCCCCTGTTTGTGTTCCCTCTCTCGCTGTCTCTCTCTCTGTCAAATAAAAAAATAAAATCTTAAAAAAAAAGAGAGAGAGATCTGTAAACTACAATGGTGGAAACATTAGATTGGCAACAGACCTATCCACAGAGACCTGGCAGGCCAGAAAGGACTGGCATGATATATTCAGAGCACTAAATGAGAAAAATATGCAGCCAAGAATACTATATCTAGCTAGGCTGTCATTGAAAATAGAAGGAGAGATAAAAAGCTTCCAGGACAAACAAAAACTAAAGGAATTTGCAAACACAAAACCAGCCTTACAAGAAATATTGAAAGGGGTCCTCCAAGCAAAGAGAGAGCATAAAAATAACATCAACCAGAAAGGAAAACAGACAATATACAGTAACAGTCACCTTATAGGCATACCATGGCACTAAATTCATTTCTTTCAATAGTTACCCTGAATGTAAACGGGCTAAATGCCCCAATCAAAAGACACAGGCTATCAGATTGGACTAAAAAACAAGACCCATCAATATGCTGTCTGCAAGAGACTCATTTTAGATCCAAAGACACCCCCAGATTGAAAGTGAGGGAGTAGAAAACCAATTTACCATGCTAATGGACACCAAAAGAAAGCTGGGGTGGCAATCCTTATATCAGACAAATTAGATTTTAAACCAAAGACTATAATGAGATGAGGAAGGACACTATATCCTACTTAAAGGGTCTATCCAACAAGAAGATCTAACAAGTGTAAATATCTATGCCCTTAACATGGGAGCAGCTAATTATATAAGGCAATTAATAACAAAACCCAAGAAACACATTGACACCAATAAAATAATAGTGGGGACTTTAACACCTCCCCTCACTGAAATAGACAGATCATCTAGGCAAAAGATCAACAAGGAAATAAAGACTTTAAATGACACACTGGACCAAATGGACTTCACAGATATATTCGAACATTCCATCCCAAAGCAACAGAATACACATTCTTCTCTAGTGCCCATGGAACATTCTCCAGAAGAGATCACATCCTAGGTCACAAATCAGGTCTCAACCAGTACCAATAGATTGGGATCATTCCCTGTGTATTTTCAGACCACAATGCTTTGAAACTAGAACTCAATCACAAGAGGAAAATCAGAAAGAACTCAAATACATGGAGGCTAAAGAGCATCCTATTAAAGAATGAATGGGTCAACCAGGAAATTAAAGAAGAATTAAAAAAAATTCATGGAAACAAATGAAAATGTAAACACAAAAATGTTTAATGTAAACACAAAATGTGTTTCTAAATGAGAAAAATATGCAGCCAAGAATACTATATCTAGCTAGGCTGTCATTGAAAATAGAAGGAGAGATAAAAAGCTTTGTGTTTCATTTGTTTCACAAATGAAAATGTAAACACAAAAATGTTCAAAATCTTTGGGATGCAGCAAAGGCAGTCCTAAGAGGAAAGTATATAGCAATACAAGACTTTCTCAAGAAACAAGGTCTCAAATACATAACCTAACCTTACACCTAAAGGAGCTGGAGAGAGAACAGCAAATAAAGCCTAAACCCAGCAGGCGAAGAGAAATAATAAAGATCAGAGCAGAAATCAGTGAAATAGAAACCAAAAGAACAGTAGAACAGATCAACGAAACTAGGAGCTAGTTCTTTGAAAGAATTAACAAGATTGATAAACCCCTGGCCAGACTTATCCAAAAGAAAAGAGAAATGACCCAAATCAACAAAATCATGAACGAAAGAGGAGAAATCACAACCAACACCAAAGAAATACAAACAATTATAAGAACATATTATGAGCAACCCTATGCCAGCAAATTAGATAACCTGGAAGAAATGGATGCATTTCTAGAGATGTATCAACTACCAAAACTGAACCAGGAAGAAGTAGAAAACCTGAACAGACCTACAACCACTAAGGAAATTGAAGCAGTCATCAAAAATCTCCCAACAAACAAAAGCCCAGGGCCAGATGGCTTCCCAGGCGAATTCTACCACACATATAAAGAAGAATTAATACCCTGTTCCAAAAAATAGAAATGGAGGGAAAACTTCCAAACTCTTTTTATGAGGCCACCATTACTTTGACCCAAAACCAGACAAAGACCCCATCCAAAAGGAGAATTACAGACCCATATCCCTGATGAACATGAATGCAAAAATTCTCACCAAAATACTAGCCAATAGGATCCAACAGTATACCTCAATGCCATAAAAGCCATCTATGAAAAACCCACAGTGAATATCATTCTCAATGGGGAAAAACTGAGAGCTTTCCCCCTAAGGTCAGGAACACGGCAGGGATGTCCACTATCACCACTGCTATTCAACATAGTATTAGAAGTCCTAGCCACAGCAATCAGACAACAAAAAGAAATAAAAGACATCCAAATCGGAAAAGAAGAAGTCAAACTCTCACTCTTTGCAGATGATATGATACTTTATGTGGAAAACCCAAAAAACTCCACCCCAAAACTGCTAGAACTCATACAGGAATTCAGTAAAGTGGCAGGATATAAAATCAATGCACAAACATCAGTGGCATTCCTCTACACCAACAACAAGACAGAAGAAAGAGAAATTAAGGAGTTGATCCCATTTACAATTGCACCTAAAATTGTAAGATACCTAGGAATAAATCTAACCAAAGAGGCAAAGAATCTGTACTCAGAAAACTATAAAATACTCATGAAAGAAATTGAGGAAGACACAAAGAAATGGAAAAGCATTCCATGATCATGGATTGGAAGAACAAATATTGTGAAGATGTCAATGCTACCTAGATCAATCTACACTTTCAATGCAATCCCTATCAAAATACCATCAACTTTTTTCAAAGAAATGGAACAAATAATCCTAAAATTTGTATGGAACCAGAAAAAAACTCCGAATAGCCAGAAGAATGTTGAAAAAGAAAAGCAAAGCTGGTGGCATCACAATTCTGGACTTCAAGCTCTACAAGATTACAAAGCTGTAATCATCTGGACTGTATGGTACTGGCACAAAAACAGACACATAGATCAAGAATAGAACAGAATAGAGAGCCCAGAAATGGACCCTCACCTCTATGGTCAACTAATCTTCGACAAAGCAGGAAAGAATGTCCAATGGGAAAAAAAAAAAGACAGTCTCTTCAACAAATGGTGTTGGGAAAATTGGACAACCATATGCAGAAGAATGAAACTGGACCCTTTCCTTACACCACACACAAAAATGGACTCAAAATGGTTGAAAGACCTAAATGTGAGACAGGAGTCCATCAAAATCCTAAAGGAGAACACAGGCAGCAACCTCTTTGACCTCAGCCACAGCAACTTCTTCCTAGAAACATCACCAAAGGCAAGGGAAGCAAGGGCAAAAAGGAACTATTGGGACTTCATCAAGATAAGAAGCTTTTGCACAGCAAAGGAAACAGTCAACAAAACCAAAAGACAACTGACAGAATGGGAGAAGATATTTGCAAATGACATATCAGATAAAGGGCTAGTATCCAAAATCTATAAAGAACTTCTTAAACTCAACACCCAAAGAACAAATGATCCAATCAAGAAATGGGCAGAAGACATGAACAGATATTTTTCCAAAGAAGACATCCAAATGGCCAACAGAAACATGAAAAAGTGCTCAACATCGCTTGGCATCAGGGAAATCCAAATCAAAACCTCAATGAGATACCACCTCACACCAGTCAGAATGGCTAAAATTAACAAGTCAGGAAACGACAGATGTTGGCAGGGATGCGGAGAAAGGGGAACCCTCCTACACTGTTGGTGGGAATGCAAGCTGGTGCAGCCACTTGGAAAACAGTATGGAGGTTCCTCAGAAAGTTGAAAATAGAGCTACCATACGATCCAGCAATTGCACTACTGAGTATTTACCCCAAAGATACAAATGTAGGGAACCGAAGTGGTATGTGCACCCCGATGTTTATAGCAGCAATGTCCACAATAGCCAAACTATGGAAAGAGCCAAGATGTCCATCGACAGAAGAATGGATAAAGAAGATGTGGTATATATACACACACACACACACACACACACACACACACACACACACAATGGAATATTATGCAGCCATCAAAAGGAATGAAATCTTGCCATTTTCAACGACGTGGATGGAACTGGAGGGTATTATGCTGAGCGAAATAAGTCAATCAGAGAAAGACATGTATCATATGACCTCACTGATATGAGGAATTCTTAATCTCAGGAAACAAACTGAGGGTTGCTGGAGTGGTGGGGGGTGGGAGGGATGGGGTGGCTGGGTGATAGACATTGGGGAGGGTATGTGCTATGGTGAGCGCTGTGAATTGTGTAAGACTGTTGAACCACAGACCTGTACCTCTGAAACAAATAATACATTATATGTTAAAAAAAAAAAAAGGAAAAAAGAAGAAGAAGATAGCAGGAAGGGAAAAATGAAGTGAGGGAAATTGGAGGGGGAGACAAACCATGACAGACTGTGGACTCTGAGAAACAAACTGAGGGTTCTAGAAGGGAGGGGGTGGGGGGATGGATTAGCCTGGTGATGGGTATTAAAGAGGGTATGTACTGCATGGAACACTGTGTGTTATACGCAAACAATGAATCATAGAACACTACGTCGAAAACTAATGATGTAATGTATGGTGATTAACATAACATAATAAAAAAAATAAAATCACATGATAAAAAAAATATATAAACACCTGATCAGAGAAGTCATCCAACAAGCTACCTTGCCACAACCTTAGTGATAAAGGAAGAGGTTTTATGAAGCAGATATGCAGTAGTAACAAAGGTAAGCTTTCATTTTAAAAGTCCACATTTTCATGGACTTTTTCTAATGAAAATGATTGGTCATTTCAACACATACGTCAAGAGAAAGTTCTCAAATGAGCAATAATTTGTTGTGGTATTATTGTTACTATATAAAAATATAGTGCTGAAATATTATAATGCATGGCTGAAAGAAGTGAGTTTTCTAAATTATAATGAACAAATTATGTTGCTTTGGTGACTATGATGCAAATGTGGATGTTACACAGTTATAATAATACTCAAGAAGAACATATTTTAAATGTTTGCACTTATTGAAGGAGAGAACATTCTGAAGTTAAAAGAATCGAGTCAGAGTTCTCCTACTTAACTTCCCAAAGCAGAATTTGGGTACCAGTTAATACTGGCCTCACAAAATTGTAAAAATCCAATGAGATTGTGTATTTACAAGCATTTCCAAAGCCTCAAAAATCACTAAAATTTATTATCCATATCAGTGGTTTTTGCAATGTGGGAGTGGTTTTATGTGATGACGCACGAGTAAAAGTTTTTCAGATTTTATCTTTGTCCTTGCCTTTCAAGTAAAGCACAAACTAGAATTCCTCTAATGTAAAAACTGTGCAATTTTGAAGTATTTACACATTGTTTGGTTCCATTTTAAATGCTTCTACCTAACTCTCTGGAGCCACATTACTTTGTGAAAACAACCTATATCACTTTAGCATCTAGGACTATTTTTCTCAACTTTAAAAAAAATATTATTATTAACATCCCCTAGGAGGTTTTTCAGACACTTTTTTTCCTAATTGATCCCCATGAAATGTCAATACCACAGATATACTGTGGTATCTGTGCTTTGCACATGAAAAGAGTAAAATCTTCTACCTTTCCCCCCAACAACCAGTTTTTACCCCTTTGGAGGCAATATCTCCCCCTTCCCCATTATGAATACATGGCCTATGAGAAATTCCATTTTAAATGTATGTTTTTCCATAAATTTCCATAAATTTCAGTAATCACTCAAGTTTTAAATTTCTAGCAGTATTTGTTTAAATATGTTCATAATGGGGAACCCAGTTGTGAAATCAAAACTCATCACACAGACAAAAAATATTTGCTTCACAAATTTGTGCACCATCCTTGCTAACCAGCCAAGCTAATCTCCTCTGTATTTGCTGTAATATTAGTATATGTGCGGCCAAAGCCAGTACTCCTCATGTCCCTTGTTTATTTGTTTGTATGTTTGTTTTTGTGTGGTAAGAACACTTAAAGGGAGATCTAAACTCAACAAATTTTTGAGTGCAAAACACAGAATTGTTGACTCTAGACACTGTGCTGTAGAGCAGATTTCTTGAACTCATTCATCTTGTGTAACTGAAACTTTCTACCAATTGAGCACATTCCCATTTCTCTCCCCTCCCCACCCTCCATCCCTGGCAACCACCCTTCCACTCTCTGCTTCTATGAGTTTGACTATTTTCGGTGACTCATGTAAGTGGAATCACACAGTAATGGTCCTTCTGTGACTGATTTAATTCACTCAGGATAATGTTCTCCAGGTTCTTTCATGTTGTCCCAAATGGCAGGACCGCTATTCTTATAAACCCAAAACCAGTTGTTTGTCATTGTGTAGACACCATCTACGCACATCTAAGCAACTGCTTATGAACTAGCAGAATCTAACTAACTGGAGTTGGTTGAGACAGTATGGGCCACAGGTCCCTGTCTGGAGGGAAAGGTATGTCATATAGTATATTAGCAATCCAGAACTAAGCTCAGGATGAATATGGAAATAAAAACTGGCCTTAAAATTACAGTGACAATCCATGTGACAAAACTCATTAATTGTATTTGTGAAGGAAGCCCCAGGCTCTTCTTTAGGTTCTCCTTACTCATCCTTTTACAATGATCTAACATGCTGTGATCTCAGGAAGTAGGTTGTAAGTGGAGTGACCAACTGCCCCAATGTCCCAGATCTAAGGGTTTCCCAGGATGTGGGCTTCCAGTACTAAAACCAGGAAACCAGGGGAAACTGAAGTCAGTCACTCAGTTCTCAGCCATCCTCATGGGTACCAGCAGGAGATGGAGGGTGGGTAGAGGTGGAGGAAGCATGAGCATGAGCTGAAAGAAGCCAACACAGGTAAAAGGCCAGACATGATCCTTGCCAGCACAGCAAACTGGGCCCATGTGGTGCAGGGAAAGATAGGCTCTCCCTCTTTACATCCTGGAGGACGTCCTAAATTACAGCAGAGCACAAATATTGATAGCGTTTTAGTCAACAATGTAGGGAAATACTAAATTCATTTATAAAGTGTCCATTCAAATAATTAACCAAGTTTAGTTGCTGTATTGAAAGGATCGCTTTCAGTAGTTTGCAAAATTGTCACATCAAAAAGCACATTTTCCAAGGATGTTGGATAAATGAGGTGCAACTGTCACATTATATGCTAGGGGTCACCTGCCACCAAACTGTTATTCCATGCTTTGGGGACACTGGCAATTCTTCCAGGCTTCCACTCATGTGGGATAACTTATTAAATAATATCTTTGTAGTGACAAAAAAAAAAAAAAGTTTTCTTCTCCTTCAAGAGTGCCCTATTGACCACATCAGGTTCATTTACTCAGCTGTAAAATCTGCTCTTGCACATGATTTAAAAGCGAGCAATGGTAATCCCATCTGGTAGAAAACTGGCACAGACCTTGTCAGTCAGAACATACATGGTGTGGGCTCTAAGAATAGTGCAAGGAGTCTAATTTGATACTTATCCTATTTTTAAATTTTAAAAATAAACCCATTTATGTCCAAATTTTTTTAAATGCTCAAATAAAGCCTTTAGAATATTTGGAATAAAATATTTTCAGCTCTGTTGATAATTTCAATTTTAGTAATGACATATTTTAATGGCAATTTATTATTTATCTATCATTCTATGATAGATGTTTATTTTATAATGCAGGCAATCATTCTGGAAAGAGGGATAAATTGTTTAGTTCCTAGTGCATTTAACAAGGCACTATTTTATTTAATCCTTCTAATAACCTGATGAGGCAGAAATCACTAATGCTATTTATAAATGAGAAAACTGAGATGTAGGAAATTCCATTCCTGACCTTTCAAAATTCAAAATCCATATTTCCCCTGTACTTTCCTCTCCTTCCGAATAACTTGTCAGGGAGCACTTGGCAGGTCAGTGAATTTCAAACACAGATACATCACTAAGCCCATGGCTCTTTCTGCTAAGTTAAATAAGATTAACTTAGCTGTTAAACTATTAATTTTCTAATGATAATGAGCATGTTTGACTTGCAATTACAAAAATTTTGTTTAAAAAAAACACAAATTTGGTTTTCCGCAGTGAAACATACATAAAAAATGAACTGGTTTGGCAAACTGTCAATTATTACATAACAAGCACAGTTTAGCAGAATAGCCTGGTTTCTCAGATACATCACCCTTAAATCTGTCATCATGGTCATTAGAATTACACTTGATCTGTTTGTCTTATAATAATATGTAATTATGTATTTTACCCCTTTAACAAATATTTATTGAGCACCAACTATGTGTTGGGTTTACCCTAGAATTCAGCTTCAAAGGTGAGGGAAACTCTGAGTCCCGGACCCCGGGCTCTCACAGTCTAGATGGGTGTGGTTCCAAATTGTTGGCTCCTCCTTGTGTTTATGTTGAGAATCCCTGAGTTTAAAATCTGACGGTATAAGCAGCCAGCCAGGGTTACCTAGGGATGACAGGGCAATGGAGGGAAGCAGGTCTACCATCTGGAGACACTCACTGCCAAGAGTTAGCTAGAGCCATTTTTTTTTTTTAAACCTTCCTTGCCTTGCTTACCTTCCCTCCCCAACTAGAGCCATTTTTATGTGAAAAAAAAACAAAAATAAAAGAGAAAGATGGCTGGGGTGATAATTCTGTCTGGCACTGTATGTATCATTTCATGGTCACACACCCGTGAGAGACATATTATTACTACCATGTTACAAGATAGGGAGATGGTATAGATGGTAGGAAGTGGAAATAAGATTCGAGTGACAGACATTAACAATGGATTATTATAATACATGGGGAGAAGTTTTGCGATAGAGCTACACAGAGATGGTTATGGGAGCTTAGAATTTGGAAAATATGATTAATTCAACAAAAGCTGATTTCCAGGAGCCTTGTACTGCCTACAGTAGAGACTAGATCTTACTCAGGTAGAAGGACAAATGTGGAAACATGTCAGTGTGTAAATGAGCATAGCCATCGTTAGATAAATAGATGGCTGATTCATAAAGCTATCTGTTGTAATGCAAACTTTAAAGTTTGAGGAGATCTATCTGCAGTGTAACTGATTAATATTTTTGATCCGGATTGGATCCCAATAGGCAAACCAGTAGTACATTAAACAATAATTATGCACAGTCCTCAGGCCTAGAGAACTATGCTTTGATGGCTCTGGCTAATATCAAAGATTGATTTTATTCCTATTGCAATCAAGTCAGTGCTAATAGTATAACTAGTTTTAAATAGTTCTGAAGGATATTTTGAGTATAGGAAAGCTCGTTCTAACCATCCCAGAAATTATACAAGCTCATTGGAACGTGGACCATATAAATTAACGCTCAAGTTGATAAACTGATGTCCTTTACTAGGAGAACTGTGTTTTGCTAACAAAGTGCAGCTGCGTAGTGGGTGCTTGATAACAGGCAAATGAGTACAAGTTGCCATCGCTCCTGCTACCACAGTATTGAAACCAGGCTAAATTCTTCCAGCACCTTGAGCTTTTCTTTGTGAAATACTCATGATTTGCCAACTACTTTCCATCATATAAAATATGTAAACTCGGGAAGGATAGGAACTTGTATGCATGGTCAACCCTTGTATTGCTAATACTTAGAATGAGGAAGTCACTCAGTTAATATTTGTGTTATGAATGAATGAATGGTTCTTTCACACACGTCTTTCTTGGAATTGTCCATAATTTTGTGAAGATGGATTGGAAATGATATTTTTTTGTCTTACAAAGCATGGAGGACATTAGGAGAAGGAAGGGAAAAATGAGGGGGGCGGAATTGGAGGGAGAGATGAACCATGAGAGACTATGGACTCTGAGAAACAAACAGGGTTTTAGAGGGGAGGGGGGAGGGGGGATTGGTTAGCCTGGTGATGGGTATTAAGGAGGGCACGTACTGCATAGAGCACTGGGTGTTATATGAAAACAATGGATCGTGGATCACCACATCAAAAACTAATGATGTACTGTATGGTGACTAACATAACATAATAATAAAAAAAAAAATGCAAAAGCTTAAGTAAAGAAAGTATACACATTTGTCCCAAAGCATGCAGAAAGTGAATGTAAAATCCAGACTTTTCCCGGGCATGACAATCACCCTCAGATGAGGGGCAACTTGCACTATGCATATAATAGATGTCCCATCAATGTTTGCTAAATGTATCTCCATGTGTTCTTGGCATGCATTCTCATCAACTTATAAATCTGGGCCAGCTGGAATTTTTTCTTTCTTTTAAAAAAATTTCCCCCTTCTTACTAATTCTATCCAGAGCACAGGCAGAAAACTGTGGTAATGTTCATTTCACGAATTCATTCAGCTTAAAGCCTAGAACTTCTTTCAGATGATTTTAATCAGCACTATGTTTGTTCTTTAAAATGACAATTTTGTTTTCACAATTTAAGTGATATTTCTTTCCACATTGAGTGTAATATATGGATGAAACATCCTCGAAGGGATGGGAATAAACCATTTTCTGGAACTGAGGTTGATTACTTTACATTTATTATTTTAATGGTTTCTCATACTAGCCATGACATTTAGGCTTTGTTAGCGCCATTTTACAGAAGAAAAATGTGAGATTAAATGTCTTGCTCCAAGTAGTTGGTGAAATTGGTGGAAAAGCTATTTGGGCTCAATTTGGCTTAAAGGTCCTTTGCGTTGTGTTCCCACTCATCCTAGAAATGGCATTGTGTTAAAAAAAAAAAAAAGCAACGAAAAAGAAAGTAGGTATAAATAGGATTTGCCTTGATCTTGAGTATTTACTGTGTGCTGGGAGCTCAGCTAAGTGCTGGTGGTACATCAATGAAGAGAACAGACAAAGTTTGTGCTCTTTAAATCAAGTCATGGAGGAGACAAGTTTAAAATCTAGTGCTGGAGATAAAAGATGCATTAAGTAGAGAGGGAGACAAACCCTAAGAGACTCTTAACTCTAGGAAACAAACAGGGTTGCTGAAGGGGAGGTGGGGGGATGGGGTAACTGGGTGATGGGCATTAAGGAGGGCACTTGATGTAATGAGCACTGGGTGTTATAGGCAGGTGATGAATTACTGAACTCCACATCTGAAACTAGTGATACACTATATGTTAACTAATTGAATTTAAATAAAATAATTAAAAAAGAGAAGATACATAAGTAAATGCATAAATGAACACACCATTAACCTTGGGCCAATCACTCTGAAGGACACGACTGGAATGCAAGGACAGAAAACAACAGTGGGATTGCTCAGACAGAGAAGCCATTGACATAAACCTGTGCATAATTTGAGCAAACAAAATGTTAGCTTTCCCATTATATTCACTCTCTGGTCACTAGTCAGACTTTGAGAAAATTATCTAAAATTTTTTGGACTCATTTTCCTCATCACACTTTCTTCACTTTCATAAATATTTTAAGAGTTAGATAATTTTGGTAGTAAAAATGCAGCACATTTTAGACACATATTAAGCTTTTAACTTCACTTAGTAAAGTGTTTACACATGTATACATTCAATGAGCATTTATTGAACACTTACTAGATCCAGAAACTGAGGCAAAGTGCTCAGAATACAAAGATGAATAAGTCACAATCCCTGCGCTTGAAATTCATTCACTAGAGGATTAAAAAAAGCCATAATTGGAAGATTATATTACACTGTGATAAACGAAATAGACACAGAAGAGGAACATCTAACTCAGCAAGTCTTCTTGAATGATAGGACATTTTTCCAAGGTGTCAAAAGCCTTCCTGGTAGAGGAAACAGTGCAGAAGAGAAGATGGCAATGGGATGCACGATGTGTTTCTGGAAGGTGAAGTGTGGCCCAGAGTTGGAGCCTGGATGAACTGAAAAGGGATGGATAAAGATGGCTCTGTGTGCTCACTATTGTCACTTTCATCTCCTCCATCAAGGAGACTGAGACAAGTTTGACATATCATCATGGCTCTTTTACAAATTAGAAAATTATTTAACAATGAAAAAAATCCCTGGATTCAAAGAAGATAGGACTGAACATTTTGGATTAGAGGGTAGACACCTGGGAGTAAGGTGAGTGTTGCAGAGAAAACAAGCAGAAGAATCCCAGAATGGTGATCACAGTGCAGAAAGGAGAGAGACTGGGGCAACCAACAGATGCACGATCAAGGGAGAGGCTTGGCTTTGCTTGCTTGCTTGCTTGCTTGCTTGCTTTCTTTCTTTTTTTAAATGTTCAGTTAGCCAGCATGTAGTATATCATTAATTTTTGATGTAGTGTTCAATGATTTATTAGTTGCATATAATACCCTGTGCTCATCACAACAAGTGCCCTCCTTAATACCCATCACCCGGTTACCCCCTCCCCCCAGCCCCCTTCCTTCTGAAACCCTCAGTTTGTTTCCCGGGGTCCATAGTCTCTCATGATTCATCTTCCCCTCTGATTTCTTCCCCTTCAGATTTCCCTCCCTTCCCCTATGGTCCTCCGTGCTATTGCTTATGTTCCACAATAAATGAAACCATATGATAATTGTCTTTCTCTGCTTGACTTATTTCACTTAGCATAATCCCCTCCAGTTCCATCCATGTCGATGCAAAATGGTGGGTATTCATCCTTTCTGATGACTGAGTAATATTCTATTGTATATGTGTACCACATCTTCTTTATACATTTGTCTGTTGAAGGGCATCTCGGTTCCTTCCACAGTTTGGCTATTGTGGACATTGCTGCTATGAACTTTAGGTGCATGTGCCCCTTCTTTTCACTATGTCTGTATCTTTGGGGTAAATACCTAGTAGTACAATTGCTGGGTATTAGGGAAGCTCTATTTCATCAAGGCAAATGATGATTTAGGAGAAAAGAACCCAGAAAATAAAAATATCAGGAAACAGATGAAGGATTAGTCTTAATAACAATAATAAAGTTAACATGGGTTTACTACTTATTATGGGAGTCTGTTTTAAGTACATTAGACTTATTGCACAGTTAACCTTCCCAGTATGTCTATGGGGTATCATCATCACCACCATTTTATAGAAAAGTGTACAGAGATACTGAAAAGTAATTTGCCTAAGATTACTGACCTGGTAAGTGCAATAAATGGGACGTATACCCACCACTAAGCTTTGTAAAAGTACAAACAGGTAAAAATATTCCTCAGCTGGTGGTTTGTGACATTCTTATGATACCACCTGATAAGTTATGTTTCTTCATGAGTTCTAGATGTCCATGTGACATAGTTTAGATCTAATTAACAAAGGTGTATTGAAAGCAAAATTTCAATCCCTGAAGTACAACTGCTATTTTTTTTCCTAGTAAAATGAAACACAAGGTTAGCTCAGATGACTTTTAAAAGCACTTAATTTTTTTCCTATATAACATATGACATATTCCTTATATATTATATATAACATAGCTCCAGAGGTCCTATGAAAAAATTGAAAAATATTTTCAAATTTCGGGACACAAATTCAACAAGGGGTTGTATTTTCTTTTCTTTTTTTTTTTTTTGATTATTATTTTTTTTTAGAGTGAGAAAGCGTGAGAGAGCACAAGAGTGAGGGAAGGAGCAGAGGGAGAGGGAGAGAGAGTCTTAAGCAGACTCCCTGCTGAATGCAGGGCCCAAGGCGGGGCTCCGTCTCATGACCCTGAGATCATGACCTGAGCCGAAACCAAGAGGCAGATGCTTAACCAACTGAGCCACTCAGGAAGCCCAAGAAGTTACATTCTATTTTCAAGGAGCATGTGTCTTTTGAAAAAAATTTTCTTCGTGATTGTTTCTGATGCTGCTTTTACTGAAAATCGGCTTTTTATATGAATAAAACTGTTGGTTTCTTTTTGTTTTTTTTGTTTGTTTGTTTTTGTTTTTGTTTTTATTTATTTATTTAACAGAGAGAGACACAGCAAGAGAGGGAACACAAGCAGGGGGAGTGGGAGAGGGAGAAGCAGGCTTCCCGCAGAGCAGGGAGCCCGATTCGGGGCTCGATCCCAGGACCCTGGGATCATGACCTGAGCCGAAGGCAGACGCTTAACCATCTGAGCCACCCAGGCGCCCTGTTGGTTTCTTTAGACTCAAGAAATGTATTATAATGTTCTTGTGCTCTCATCTCACAATGATGACTCCTGCTAATTTGAGTCCATCAGAATATTTTGAGGCAGAATATTTTGAAACTAATTAATGTACTGAATTAGTTTCAGGAGAATGTTGAATTGAATTATTTAGTAAATCTGGTATTGTGGTATTAGCTAACTATCCCATTATAGTACTCACCCAATACTTGCCATTTTATTGGTGGCTTTCAGTCATTCATTTACCACCAATAATATCATCATCAAACTGTTTTGCACAAGTGGGGTAAATTGAAAAATATAGGAGCTGTTTTCTTTCCTGGCCATAATGGAATAACAGAGTCCAAATTATTCTTTTGACACTTAGTGCTAGAAAACTAGATAAAATACATGAAACAATTATTTTCAGACATTGGAAACAAGGCAGCAAGGGTCTGGGGTTCTTAAGAGGAGAATAGTCAGATGTTGTAACCATCCTGGCATTTCATCTGGAGGCACATGTCAGACCATGAAGCCAGGAGGAATAGCGCAAGCATAAAATGTTGGTCTCATTGAATTTAGGTGACAAAAATCGTGGTTCAAGAGGCTGAGGTAAATGAGTTCTGCAGAGTTTCATGAAGGGGGGAGCTAAACAGGAAAGAAAGAAAGAAAGAAGAAAGGAAGAAAGAAAGAAAGAAAAAAAGAAAGAGAGAGAAAGAAAGAAGTGAGGGAGAGAGGAAAGGAAGGAAGGTAGAAAGGAAAGGAAAGGAAAGAACTCCAGAAATCTGTATAGGGATGCTCGCTTGCTAAACACCAAGACACACAAGCATAGGGTGAAACTCCATGAAGAAGGGCAAGGAATACAGGGATCAAATGGTTCCATAGTACTAAGTACTGATCGGTACTAAGTACTGCTCACTCAGGGCATTCAAGAGAAAACCTAGAAGGGCTACACATCTTATTAGTCTGACTAAACAGTCCCTAAAATAAAGACTAATTCAGATCTGTCCTAACTATAGTTAAAGGCAAGCCTAGGAACTCACACTGAACTGGAAATAATTAACAGTCTTCAAGAACAAAACCCAACATTCAGTAAATAAAAATAATAAATCCCAGACAATTTACAATGAAACATCACAGTGTTCAGAATCTGGTCAAAATTACTAGACATGCAAAGGAGCAAGAATAAATAAACTACAACCAGGAGAAAAAGCAGTCAATGGAAGCAGACAAATGAAAGAGACAATGGAATTAGCAGAAAAACAGGTTAAAGGGACCAGTATATAACTATATAAGATTATTTAAATACAGACAAGGGAAGATATAGAAGATAAAAATAAACAGATAGAACTGTCAGAAATGAAAATATATGAAATGTGAAATTAACAGTAGGATTAAAAAATGGGATGGGATTAATGTGGGATCAGGCATGGCAGAAGAAAATAGTGAACTTGGAAAATAGCAATATAAATTATGCTAAAAAGGAAGGAAGAGCAAATAAAAGACTAAAGAAAAAAATCAGCTGGACATCAGTAAATTACAGAACAATATCCCACATCCTAACATACAATGTAACCACAATACCAAAAGGAGAAATTGTTTGATGGAAAAAAAATTTTTTTGAAGAAATAGCCAAAGATTTTCCTAATTTGATAACATTTATTATCCAAGAAACTCAGTGAATATCAAGTGAGATAAATACAAAGAAAATAATACCAAAATGTGCCATAATCAAATTGCAGAATATGATTCATAGGAAAAAAATCTCCTGTCAAGCCAAACACATAACCTATATTTAAATAAAGATACAAATAAGCAGTCATCAGAAACAGCAAGCCAGAACTAATGCAAAGATATTTTTTAAGTACTGCAAAAAACTCTCAGAATTCTTCATCCAGTGGTAATATTCTTCAATAATAAAGATGAAATAAAGAATTTCTCAGAGAAGCAAAAGCTGAGATAATTCATTCCTAGGAGACCTACACTATAAGAAGTGTTAACAGGATTTTTTTCAGGGTGTAGGAAAATACCAAATGAAAGTTTGGATGAACACAAAGGAATGAAGAGCACTGGAATATTTGGTTCAATACAAAAAAACTTTTTATTCTCATGTTTTAATTCCTTGAGGTAATTAACTCTTTGGTGTAAGAATAATAGCAAGGTAGTAAGGGGTTTACAGAATATATGAAGTAAAATACATGAAATAATTTTCTGAATGACAGGAGGAGGAAAAAGAAGTATATCTTAATAAAATTTTTTACTGTACTTGCAGTTAAACTTTGGCAGGTTAAATGCTAGAAAAATCTCTAAATAACACAAATAAATATAGCCAATAAGTTAGTAATGGAGATAAAATTAAACACTAAAAATAATCAACTCATTCAAGAAAAACCTAAGAAAGAGAAAACAAGGAAAACAGAGTGATAAATCAAAGTAAAAAAAAAAAAAGAGATAGTAGATCTAAGCAATATCACAATTATATCAAATTTAAATTATCTAACCAAAAAACACCCTTCCAAAACAGACTTTTAACTATAGAAAACAAACTGGTGGTTGTCAGAGGGAAGCAGGTGGGGGATAAGTGAAATAGGTGATGGGGGTTAAGAGTACAGTTATCATGATGAGCACTGAATAATGTACAGAATTGTTGAACCATAATATTGTACACCTGAAACTAATATAACTCTATATTAATTATACTTCAATTATTAAAAAAGAAAAAATATTGAAAAAAATTGTATTATGTTCAATTAGCCAACATATAGTACATCGTTAGTTTTTAATGTAGTGTTCAAAGATTCATTAGTTGTGTATAACACCCAGTGCTCATCACAACACGTACCCTCCTTAATACCCATCACCCAGTTACCCCATCCCCCCCATCCCCTTCCCTTTTGAAACCCTCAGTTTGTTTCCCAGAGTCCAGAGTCTGTCACAAAAAGTGTTTTTTTTTTTTCTAAGTAAATTATTGGGGTGCCTGGGTGGATCAGTCAGCTAATTGTCTGACTCTTGATTTCGGCTCAGGTCATGATCTCTGGGTGGTGAGATCAAGCCCCACACGGGGCTCTACATTAGCCACCAAGTCTGCTTCAGAGTCTCTCTCTCCCTCTCTCTGCCCCCATTTGCACACGTGCATGCATGCACACACTCTCTTTCTAAAATAAATAAATATATAAAACCTTGAAGAAAATAAAATTAAATTAAAATATAAAGTTAATGATCTTACATTTCAATTAAAAGACAGAGATTGCCTGACTGGATAAAAGAGCACTGCCAAAATATAGTAGTCTTTAAAAATCCTTTTTTAACTATAATGTCATAAATAATTTTTAAAGGTAAAAAATTAGAAAAAATACAAACCATCAAACATTAATCTTCAGAAAGTCTCACTGGCTATGTTAATACCAGATAAAAGAGATTTCAGAATAAAAAATGGTGCCAGAGTCAAAAAGGTGTATTTCAAAATGATAAAAAGGTGAATTTATAAAGTATAACTAATATTCATAAATGCGTATGCACTTGATAAATACTTCAAGTTATATGAAGCAAAAACTGATGGAAGCAAAAGTAGAAATAGATCAAATCACAATTATGATTGGAAATTTCTCTCAGTAATCAATAAATCAAGTAGGAAGAAATTTGCAGAGACATAGCAGTTTTGAACAAGACTATCAACCAGCTTGAACTAATTGTCTTTTGCAGAAAGTTAACCCGACTACAGAAAAATAAATATTAGTTGCAAGCACAAAATGAACATTCCTTAAGAGACCATATACCTGACTATGAAACTAGTTGTAATACATTTCAAAAGATTGAGTAAGTTTTCAATAGATTGAGTCAATTTTCTGACCACAATTGAATTGCATTATCATATGGTTTCACTTATTTGTGGAACATAAGGAATAGCATGGAGGCCATTAGGAGAAGGTAAACATAAAGGGGGGAAATCAGAGGGGGAGACAAACCATGAGAGACTATGGACTCTAGGAAACAAACTCAGGGTTTCAGAGGGGAGGGAGGTGGGGATGGGTTAGCTCGGTGATGGGTATTCAGGAGGGCATGTATTGCATGGAGCACTGGGTGTTATATGAAAACAATGAATTATGGAACACTACATCAAAAACTAATGATGTACTGTATGGTGACTAACATAACATAATAAAATTAAATTAAATTAAAAAAATAAATAATAATTTTTTAAAAATATCTAGAAAATAGCTAATATTGGGAAATTAAACAACATACTTCTAAATAGCTCTTGAATCAAAGGAGAAATCAAAGAGAACTCAAATAAGACTTTGAAATTGTAAAAAAAATTTTAAAAAACCTATATTATATGCATGAAAGCAGTATTAAAAGTAAAATTCACAGCTTGAAATGCACATACAAGATAATAATAAAGGTGTAAAATCAGCTACCAAAGTACTATGATAGAGAACTAGAAATGTAGAGGGAAGGGGATAAAAAGTAGGTAGCAGGAAGGAAATAATAAAAATAAGTACAAAAGTTAATGAAACAGTAAACTAACAAATAATGGAGAAAATCAATGAAACCAAAAGTTGATCTATTGGAAAGATCAGTACATGATTAAATTCTGGCTAGACTATCTAGCTAATGAAGGAAAAAAAAAGAAGAAGAAGAAGAAACCAATTGCCAATATCAGAAATGAAAAGGAAATCACTATAGTTCCTTCAAAATCAAAGTGATCATAAAGGAATAAAATGAAGAAGGTGAGATCAGTTACTTAGTATTAACAAACAAAACATTCTTTGAAAGACACAAATTCCCCTAACTGATCCAAGAAAAAAATAGAAAATCTGAATATCCCTATTGCTATTAACAGCATTGAATTCATAATATTAAAAATTCCTACACAAAGGAAACCTCAGTCCCAAATAGCTTCATAGGTAAATTCTATACAAACCTTTCAGAAAATAGAGGACAAAAGAATCTTTCCAACTTAGTTTGTGATACCATCATTACCTTAACGCCAAGACACCAATACCTGACAAAATCATTATAAGAAGAAAAACTGCAGATCTGCATCCCTCAACATAGACTCAAACTTCTGGGTATGTATTCCAAAGGAGCCGGGATTTCAAAGGGATACCTGTGCTCCCACATCCACAGCACCATTATTCACAACAGCCAAAGTGTGGAAACAGTCTGTTGACAATTGAAACTAAATGTCTTTTGACATTTGAATAAAGGAGAGGTGGTGTGTGCATGTGTGTGCATGTAATGTGTATAATATATATATACACATTATAGACAGATGATAGATAGATGATAGATGATAGAGATGATAGAGGATAGATAGATAATGAAATATTACTTAGCCTTAAAAAGAAGGAAATTCTGCCATTTGTGACAACATGGATGACTTGGAAGAGATTATATATATTAAGGGAAATAAGCCAGACAAAGACAATCACTGCATGATCTCAATTATATGTAGAATCTAAAAGGGTCAAAGTCGTAGATGCAGAGGGTGGGATGGTGATTGCCAGGGTCTGTAGGGAGGGGGAAATGGGGTTATGTTGGCCAAAGGGTACAGAGTTTCAATTATAAAAGATGAATAAACTCTGGAGATCTAATGTATAGCATGGTTACTATAGTGAAAAATCCTGTACTGTATACTTGAAATTTGCTGATCTTAAAGATTTTCAATGTTCTCATCACAAAAAGAAAAGCAAAGAAAAAAAGAAAAGAAAAGAAAAGAAAAAAGTAATTATGGGAGCTGATGATTGTATTAATTAGCTTGATTGTGGTAATCATTTCACAACACAAATGTGTATATCAAATATCAAATTGTATAGCTTAAATATACACAATTTTTATTTCTTAATTATACCTCAATAAAGCTATTACAAAAATATTTTTAACAAAAGTATTAGGATATAAATCCGGCAATAAATAAAAGCATAATAAAGCATTGTCAAGTTTGGTTTATTCTGTGAATACAAGGTTAATTTCACATTTCAAAAAATCAACTTAATTCACAACATTAACAGAATGAAGGAGAAAATAATACGATCATCTAAACCTTCGCAGAAAAAAAAAAAAAAGGATGAAATTCCACACCTTACAAGACTAAAATGAAACAAACAAACCATAAAAGACTCAATCTCAGGAAACAAACTGAGGGTTGCTGGTGTGGGGGTGGGGTGGGAGGGGTGGGGTGGCTGGGTGATGGACACTGGGGAGGGTATGTGCTATGGTGAGTGCTGTGAATTGTGTAAGACTGATGAATCACAGACCTGTACCCCTGAAACAAATAATACATTATATGTTAATAATAAAAAAAAAAGAAACAAACAAGCAAACCAAAAATACAAAAAACCCTCAGCGCATTAGGAATAAAAAGGAACTTCCTCATTCCAATAAATGGCATCTACCAGAAAACCTCTAGCTAACATTATGTGCAATGTTGAAAGACTAAATGCTTTCCCTTTAAAATTAATAACAAGGCAGTATGTTTATTCTCATCATCTTTCTTCAACATTGTATTGGGGGAAAATAAAAGGCACACCAATCAGAAAGGAAGAAGCTAAATAGTCTACAGAAGACTTAACATCTATGTAGAAAATCTAAAGGGAGCTACAAGAGCTACTAGAAGTGATAAGGGATTTCAGCAATGTCGTCTAATCTAATTCATAATGTCTTGATTAATAATGATTAATTTTGTTTTTATAAACTGGCAGTGAAAATTTATAATTTAAAATAAAAACACTATATTTTAAAAAGCATACAAAATGTGAAACTAACAAAATAGGTTTAGGTCTTTGTACTGATTATTGTTTTAAAAAATGCTGAGAAAAACTGAAGACATAAAAAATGGAGAGAAGTAGATATTCCAGAAATAACTCAGATCAATATTGTCAGTTGATTTTTTACAAAAAGTACCAAATAGAAATACCAATAAGAATACATCAGTACATGGTTCTGGAACAACAAAATATCCACATGGTGAGGAAGTGTGATACACCTCCGTGTGAAAAACCTTAATAAATACTGTCTTCATTTTTCCTGCCATGTACAATTAGTATAATCATGTCAGTTCTACTGATCCCTGGAACTTACACGGTAGCAGGCAGGATGCCAGTAAGTGGAAATATCTGAAATTGTAATTGTTGTGAGTCAGTAAAGACAGAGAGATGGTTGTTTATGGAATGAATATTGGAAATGTTATTGCAATGCAGTTTCGTTTTGTTTGTTTTTAATTTAGGAAAGAAAAGTATCGATCCACTTTTAGTTCATAATGCAAGCAAGAAGCAAGTCTTTGTATCAAAATGATTTTAAAGTGGCCCTCTCTGCTGGAGTGAGCAGAGAATGCTGAGTGCACCAACAGAAGATATTCACCGAAGAGAACAAAAGGGCAGAGGAGGGTCTGGTTCAGAAAGAGGGCTTGCTGAAATACACTGTCATTTTGGCTCAGCAATGAAGCCAACAAGCAACATGCTACAGCACATGTTGAAACAAGACAAAGTCTTCCCCAGAAATAAATATTCTGGTCTTCAGGATTTGTTTTGAACAAATGCATAAGGAAGAGTGAAATTTTTATTTGATATGTAATGTGCATGTGCATATGTGTGCTTAGGTTTTGCCAGGAGACTGGAGGACAAAAAAAAAAAAAAAAAAAAAGGCAGTATGAAACACTCTGAGGATCAATCTAAAAAATACAAAATAAGAATGATTTTGTTATCTCTATTACGACATCTGAAACATCACTTTTTCAAACTTCTTCCACACAGATGATGTATACATACCACAGTGTCTGGAAGGCTTAGTTTCCATGTTAGCAGAAGAAATCCATTAGACTAAAGGATCTCTTTAGCTCATTTTAGCTTTAACAGTCTCTATAGCATCCCCCTTCCCTCTGAAAGAATGCACCATCTTCTCTGGGAAACCTTAACCTAATCTCTACAATACCCTTCACAGAACAATGTTGTATTGGCCTCTTTTCACTTACAAAAAATAAAATACTACTATTACTACTACTACTACTATTACTAATGTAATAGTAGTAGAAATAATAATAATAATAATAAAATAATAATAATACAATTTGCTTAGTATGGGAAAATGTTTACAGTCTGTTGGGTGATGATCAGGAGAGATGAAATTTTATAACTTCCCTTAGAGAACTCTTCTTTTTTTTTTAAAAGATTTTATTTATTTGTTTGAGAGAGAGAGAGAGCACAAGAGGGGGGAGCGGGAGAGGGAGAAGCAGACTCCCTGCTGAGCAGGGAGCCCGATGCAGGACTCGATCCCGGGACTCCAGGATCATGACCTGAGCCGAAGGCAGTCGCTTAACCAACTGAGCCACCCAGGCGCCCCCTTAGAGAACTCTTAATGGTCGCCGTAGCCACCCATTTAAAATACTCTGAAACACATCTGCCAGATGTTTCCCATGACTCTGGATTTCATACAAATAGAGTGAAGCCACATGAGCCAGATGTCAACCCCATCTAATTTGCTGAGACATAAATCAATCCCAATAAGGGCATTAGAAGAAGGGAGAAAAAGTGTTTTTATGGTCTGTAGAGAAGTAATAGTTCAGGAAATGACTTGAAATGGACTGAGGGTTATTGGTGGTCCCTGGAGAGCTGGAAGTTCCTCGAAAACTTCACTCAGTCTTTAGTCTTCTTTAAAGTGTTCTATGAGTCACTAGAAATGCCACTCCTTTTTTTTTCTTTTTTTTACCATAACTATTAATACTACTACTTTGTTTGGTTTTAGGGCTTTTATACATGTATATAAAAGTCTGTCACTGTTGTTCATATGGGAATACTGAAGATCTTAGGTACAATTGAAATTGGTTTATCACTAGCTAATAGTAACACTTGTTCATCAAAAAGGGCACCCTTTACTTTGTGGGTCTGTATGTGTTTGTGTGTATCAGTGACCCACCCTCAGGAGCAAAATGCCCTGGTTACAAGAGCTAGCTCAGTAGGTTTAGAATCATCGACTTCTGACCACATCAACAAGTCCTTCTGCATTCTTTGCAGCGCCTTCTACACCAGCTTGAATTCTCCTGCCTTTAAACCTGATCAGATCTCTCTCTCTCCTTCTAATAAGTGTAATGATAATATTTCATTAACAGAGTTACCCTACGGAATATTATTCTCAAGGAAAATCACGCTGCCCCTTCACCCCTATTTGTACATATGTTTTAAACTCAGGTTAACAGACTATTTGTTATTAGCCTCAATGGACAAGAAAAACACAGAGGACATCTTAAGAGAAAGGTAGGGGAGGAGGGATAGTCTCTTAGCCCTGTTTCAGTGCTGACCTTGGGACCACACATATGTACACAAGCCAAGAGCTTCTACATGGAGAATAGAAAGACTAAAGGGTAGTTCAGAGGTCACCATTCCAACAGAGTCACAGTCAAATGAAACACAGTCTAGGAATAAGGGTCAGGGCCAAGCATTGAGGGAAAGTCAAATTCTAGGTGTCTGGGCATAACGTGCAAAGAATCTAGGGCAGAAGATAGAAGTTGGAGTCACGGATGAGAATTGAGGGTCAAATCTGGTAATAGAGAGAAGTAAAAAAGTAGGAATCAGGCCTGGGATGATGAGACCTGGCCTAACTTCAGGAAAAGAGCTCCTGCTGGCAAGGGATTTCCATAAAGGGCCAGACACCCAGATTTATGAATAAGCAACATTCACTCTCTTGAAGGTGCTATCTGGTAGCCAAAACTAGGTTTATCCGAATGCTTGCTTTTGGAGTCACTACCTTCCCCTCACTCACTGCCTTCCCCTGACTCATGACTCAGCTGCATACAGCTTGTCTTACCCAGCCATTTTACAAAGTGAGCAGACACCACTACATGGTTCCTACTTTACTGACTAATGTAATTGCAGTCCTATCTGCAAATGGTCCAGTGGTTCACATGTCAGTGTGTTTTGAGGATTTCTCTAACTCAGAGATTTTTTTTAATGGTTACTGAAACCCAAAATTTCTAGACATAAAAATGGTTATAGAGACACACAATTTCTATAGATAGAAAACAAAATTTTGTTACCTTCACTTTTACCGGGAGAATTGCTGAGAGTACAGTTATCTTCACATTCCTCATGGCTGCCTCAGCATGCCTTTCAGGGGTGCTTGAGATCCTTTTCTCTCCCAGTTCTGTGCTTTGTCATGATCAGAGATAGTCAAAAACATTTTCCCTTAGACCAGACTCCTGGGTCCCTCACCCTCACAGTGAAGTGAAACAGGATGTCTTTCCTCTCTAGGAATTACAGAGATTTTAGTGAGAGGTCTTTTGTTTCTAAGACCTCTTCTTCTCACATCTAAAGTCTCTGGAATGTGGGCATGGGGGGGGGGGTGTAGAAGGCCAATGGGGGTGGATAAGAATCCTGTGACTCCCCCGTCCTTCTTTGTCCATTCACCTCCTTCTACTTTGGCATTCTGGCTCCCTATTCCTTTAGGATAAGTTCTGTCTACGGATCTCTCAGACCCCACCTTATTGCAGAGTCCTTTAACTTCCCATTAAGCCAGAGGTTCCTGAATCCTAGAATAAATGGATTTCTATGGCAAGACATGAAACACTATGGCAATAGAAGCAATGGTGTTCTCCAGTGTTGAGGCAGATACGTGGATCCAAACACACTTTAAGGCTTTAAGGATGCTTTCAAAATGCACTTAGAGTCTTTAAATCACAACCTTAATGCATAAAATAAGCAACACTAGACCTTGAGGCCATCTGGAACACAGGTGTTTTTTCTAAGCCCTGTATCCCTCTCCATTAACCAGCGAGAACTTTAAAAACTTTCTCAACTTAGTCATGACATTCTCCCTGAAGATCATCAAGAATCATGAAGTATCACCTTATATATTTCAGGAAGACTTAGTCCTCTTTCTTCCAGTGAATTTTCAGCTATCATCTATTTATCTATACCTTATCTTTTTATCTACCTATCATCCATATGAATATTACTATCCTCATTTTGCTCAGAAAGGTTCAACAACTTGCTTAGGGTCAGACAGCCATCAAGAGACAGAGGCTGACTCTGAACCCAGATTTATCTCCAAAGCTAATGCTCTTTTCTTTGCTCACACTGCCACTCACTTCTTTGAGCCTCCCTTCTTCTCTTTCCTTGGTGCAAATAATGCTAATCTCTGGGGACAGCTGTATAGATTAACTATACAATGTGAAAGCACCTGACACAATGTCTTAGGTACACCCAGGGGCCTAAAATACTATTTTTACTTGAATTCATCCCTTTGTTTTTAGAATTTCTCATTCCTTTTCAACAAAAACCACTCAGTCAAGGTCTGCAGGGAGCTAATCCTTTAGAAGTGCTTAGTAGACTATGGGCAAGAGAAAGGAATTCTTCCCTGGAGCAGTCAGGGAGATGCTAAAGGTGAGCAGACAAGAAGGCGGGATCCTGATGGAAGGACTAAAGAGAAGTTTGTGAATGAGACTGAGAAATATGAGCAAAAATAAGAGGGAAACCAAGAGGACAAGATTTTCTAAAGGCCAAAGAAGCAAATATTTTCAAGATGTTAAATCATGTCAAGGTGATAGGTCATGTGTAATTATAATAGCTAAGCTTATATAACTCTTTATGTGCCAGTACTATCCTGTGTTCCATATGTTATTATTGCATTGTTCACAGCAATACCCCAGGATGAATACTACTATCATTTCTATTTTGTGGCACAGGGAGCCAAGGCATAGAAAGGTTGGCTCCCAAAGTCACTGTATTAGTTTCCTATGCTGTATAATGATAATACTACAAATGTAGCAGCTCAAAACAAACAAACAAAACAAAACAAACAAACAAAACAAAACAAACAAACAAACAAACAAACCCCATGTATTTATTATCTCAGTTTTGTGGGTAAGAAGTGCAGCCACAGTTTGCTTGGGTCCTTTGCTTAGAGCTTCACAAAGTTGCAACCAAATTTGGGCTGGGCTGTGTTCTTATCTGTAGGCTCAAAGAGGGAAGATTCTGCTCCCAAGCTCATTCAGTTCTTTGCTGGCTGTTGGCAAGAGGCTTCATGCAATTTCCAGAGGCTACCTCCAGTTCTTTACCATGTGAATTTCCTCAATGTAGCCATTTACCTCATGTAGTCTGCAAGAAGAATCTCTAGAATGAGTCTTCTAGCAAGACATAGTCTTATATAATGTAATGCAATCATGACCACCCATAACTTCAGTCATATTTCATTGATTAGAAGCAAGTCACAGGTTCCACCTGCAGCCAAGGGGGAGAGATTATACAAAGTCATGAACACCAGAAGGCAGGGATCATGGATGGGGGGGGTGTCATTTAGGATCTGTTTATCACAATCACCCAGCTGTTTGGTGTCAAACAAGCAGTCTGACTCTAGGGACTCCTCTTAAGCACTTTGCCATTGAGTTTGTCAACATGGGTATCAACAGAGACTTGAGAGAACAGTTTTACAGGGGTGATGAGTATAAACCCCATTGCTAGGGCAACGGGCATGTTCCATTCTTATATCCTTGATTCTTTTGTTCTCTCCTTGGTTTTGTTTTCTTTTTTCTATTTTTACTTCTCCTCCTCTTCTTCTTTTCCTTCCTCTTCTTCCCTTCTTCGGATTCCTTCTTCCCTCTCTTAAACAACCAATTGCTGATATTATACTCAGTCACAAATAGAATGAAAGCTTGATCCAAAGCCCAATGTTTACCAACCAGATGGCCAGTGAAGGGGCAGGGGTGCTAATGTTTAATGGGGGAGAGCCAAAAGAATACCTTATAAATAGGGCTACCCTTTGTTGAGTTCTTGCTATGAGCCAAGGATCCTACCTTTTTCAAACCCCAGCAGCACACCATGAAGAACAGGGTCACAGTCCCTCACATGAAGCTCCTGGAGCTTGTAGAAATTTACAGCTCTATAAAAGCGTAGTATATCTGTTGTATACTATAAAATATCTCCAGCATAATCACATTAACATTTCTGCTCTCACATTGTGAATATTGAGACAAAGTGTGACAAATGATTACTTAAATAGTTGCATGTCAATTCAGAAGAGTTTTGCTGCCAGAAAGAACTTTTGCCCCAAACTTATGGGAAAAAATTTTTTCATATTTCAGGACTTTTTCTGGATTTCAGAACTGTGGAATAGGGATTGTGGACTGAAATTTGCATTGTCACTTAATAGATGAAGAAACTAAGACCCAGAGAGGTGACATGACTCACCAGTATTCACACAGCTGAGAATCATGGCACTGAAATTTGAAAATGAGCATGACACTCATGCTCCCAGGGAGTCTGGGGGCCAGAGGAAGGAGAAGTCTGAGCCCTGCTGGTTCTTGAGCCTGTTGAATGTGTCCTTTCTATTCAATTTATAAGGGACTGTGGACACAGGGCCTTTCAATGACATAGGCTTTCCCCAATTTTAAGGATTCCAGGATACTAAAAGATAAAAAAAATGTCAAACTAGATTATGAAAAATACACACAAACACACATACAGAGTGCTCTCTATTTATAGATAACATTAAAAAATCAAAACTTTAAGATCTTTTATGAACATGTGTGGGTGAAATCGTCCAGTCAACCCCCTTTGCAGAATCCCAACCCTCACAGAAACAGCTCCTGTTGCTGAGCACCAACAGATCTGCACTCTCAAGAGGCACGTGTCATGGCTTAACAGCCTTAGGATCAAGAGAATTGATGACTGAGAAAGTGTTGTGTGAATTATAAAACATAATATGTGCACACATCATCATCATTATGAATAAACACCTCTAACCTATGCATCCACTATTTTGGCTATAATTCTCAGAATTAGATTTTTCTGCCATTTATAAGTCTATTGCTTTAGTTCATTCCATGTAGGAATATCTAATACTGTCAACACAGCAATGTTCTTTACTCACATATTAGCTCTCACATAAATTGGCACATGACCATATTAAATTTCTGATTAAATAAAAAAACATGCCTATCCCTCTTAATACAGTGTCTAGTGCACACTACTACCAAACCCTCTGTTCTCTACACTACTCAATTCCCAGTGTTTTTACTTATTTATTTATTTTTAAAATTTATTTATTTATTTGGGAGAGAGAGAGAGCACACGTGCACACAAATGGAAGGGGAGGGACAGAGGCAGAGGAAGAAGCAAGCTCCCTGCTGAACGGGGAGCCAGATGCTGGGGTTCCATCCCAGAACCCTGGGATCATGACCTGAGCCAAAGGCAGATGCTTAAGGGACTGAATCACCCAGGCGCAGCCCCCCCCCCAGTGTTTTTTTATATTCTTTATTTCATCATAAAGAGCATAAATACAGTGACATTTACTTATCTCATTGGGCATCATAATTGCTGGCACATAGCTTATTGAAAATCAACTATTCAACAAGCAATGAGTACCTACTCTGTCTTTAACATCGTGACAAACACTAAGAATGCTGTAACTAACTAGACAGTCTCCTGTCGTCTTGGAGATGTCAGTCTAGTGCAAGAAACAGGTAACAAGCAAAGTCTACTAAGTAAATATTAAGCTTACAATTGTGTAAATACTGTGAAAAAAAAATGTTGTTCTCTGGGAGCTCATAAAAGGAGGGCAGAACAAAAACTGGGTCAGAGAGGGTAGGTTTTTTTTTTTAATATTTTATTTATTTATTTGACAGAGAGAGAGATAGCAAGAGCAGGAACATAAGCAGGGGCAATAGGAGAGGGAGAAACAGACTTCCTGCAGAGCAGGGAGCCCAATGCGGGGCTCGATCCCAGGACCCCAGGATCATGACCCGAGCCGAAGGCAGATGCTTAAAGACTGAGCCACCCATGCCCCCAGAGAGGGTATGTTTTGAGACCAAAGAAGAGGGAATCTTAGAATGGAATGTGGACAAGATCATCTCAGACAGGCAACAGCACCTTAAGACCCTAAGGCAGAGGGGGGGTTGGCATATTCCAGAAACTAGCAGGTCAGTGTGGTGGGGGCATGCACAGTGAGTGAGGGTGAGTGTTGTGAACGAGGCTATATAGTGAGGCAGGGGTGGATCCCACAGGATCCTTGTATTATGATGCACCGGCACTGCCCATGAGGACTGCCGCTCTGCTCTTTGGGTATCTCCTTCCTACCGAGAAGTCACTAGTTGTGTCAAGCTGTGTAATAAAGACACTCTGTATGGGGCACTGCTAGAAACGATGCATCCAGCTCGAGAAAGACATGGCTCCTGCCTCCACGGAGCTTACAGTGTAGGAGGAAGCAGATGAGTGAGGAAATCAATCATTTCAATGTGAAGATGCCTTCTGGCACTGTTCCCAACTGCTGCTGAACTTCACACTTCCTTCTAGGTGTCTCACCAAGTCTCTCTGGTCTCCAATGCCCACCTAGAGAGTCCCACTCAGGTGTCATAGTCTTTCATGTGGCAACATAATCATTCTTACATTCTTTATCCCAACATCAATTAAATTAGGCCAGCAAACTATTTAATCCCCAGTGAGGTACAGAGTGTGCGGGTGCATACAAGGGGGAATCTCAGCGTCCCCTGGAGAGCTTTGGAATATTCCTGGGGATTCAAACATAGTACCTCTCATAGGTAAACTAAAATTTGGTGAGGTCGGCCTAGACACAGAGAGTGGGGTTCACTTAAAGAGAGGCTAATGAGGAAATAAGTCAAACAGAGAAAGACATGTATCATATGACCTCACTGATATGAGGAATTCTTAATCTCAGGAAACAAACTGAGGGTTGCTGGAGTGGGGGGTGGGGTGGGAGGGATGGGGTGGCTGGGTGATAGACACTGGGGAGGGTATGTGCTATGATGAGCGCTGTGAATTGTGCAAGACTGTTGAATCACAGATCTGTACCTGTGAAACAAATAATGCAATATATGTTAAGAAAGAAAAAAAAAAAGAAGAAGAATGTAGCAGGGGGGGAAGAAGGAAGGGGGGGAAATCGGAGGGGGAGACGAACCATGAGAGACAATGGACTCTGAAAAACAAACTGAGGGTTCTAGAGGGGAGGGGGGTGGGAGGATGGGTTAGCCTGGTGATGGGTATTGAGGAGGGCACGTTCTGCATGGAGCACTGGGTGTTATGCACAAACAATGAATCATGGAACACTATATCTAAAACTAATGATGTAATGTATGGGGATTAACATAACAATAAAAAAATTAAAAAAAAAAGAGAGGCTAATGATTATGATGCCTTTCACGAGTGAGATTTATGCTTATATGTTTCATTGTAAACATGGTCCTAACTTGAATTTAAATCCCACCTCTGCACATACATGCTGGTTGATCCTAGCAAAGTTACTTAACATTTTGAAGGTCCATTTTCTAATCTATAGAATTAAATTACTATGATACTCTCACATGTTATTGCAAGGACTAAAATACAATGTAGCAAAAAATGCCCAGTATAGTCGCAGCTGTTGCCATTAATCTTCCTCAAAATGATTGGCTGCTGCATGACCCATGAGGTTTGTCTGAGATGCAGAAAGAATAAGTTTATCCTGTGACATACAGGTTTTTGAACAGATGTTCCTATTTATTAAAATGCTAAAGGCAGTGTTCGCTTCGGCAGCATATATACTAAAACTGGAACGATACAGAGAAGATTAGCATGGCCCCTGTGCAAGGATGACACGCAAATTCGTGAAGCGTTCCATAAAAAATAAATAAATAAATAAATAAATAAATAAATAAATAAATAAAATGCTAAAGGCAGTGGAATGAGAGGAAGGCATCCTCCTCCCCTGAAATATTCCCATCTTCTCTGCCCTCAGGACTCAGCACAGAGACCTTTACCACACAAGTCCCCCAGAGGGCAGTATTCTGAGCTGAGAGTGGGGAGAGAGAGGGGGGATGCTCTATGCCAGGTGGGGGAGCTGGGATAGGAGGGGAGATGTCCCCTCACCTCTTGGCCCCATTGCTCTCCCCTGTGACCAGTCACTGGAGTGGGCTGACAGACAGAGCTCTGCAACAATGGTGAGACCAGCCCTTTGCAAAGAGCCTGGTGAGCAAGAGTGAGGACTGAGGGCCACCTCCTGCTGAAATGGTGAGCGGTTGAGAGCTTTAGAAACAGGGTGGCCAAATTTAATTTTGAACAGATGACTCTGAACTCACTAGAGATAAATGGATCTAGCAGCAGGGAGCCCAGGTGGGTGGCTGTGGCCACAATCCAAAGGACATATGAGACCTAAACCAGGGTCGTGGCCAAACAGAGGTAGACAAGGCAGATCAGAGAAGCATCCAGGAGGATTTTGCAACTTAGATAGCTTAACTGGTGGTGGTCGGTTATCTACCGCTTACTAGGTGCACTGGGCAGACCAGGTAGGAAACATCCGAAGAGAGTGAAAAGCGTTGTCAGATATTTTCTAAGCTCTGAAATGAGAAGAAAGGCACTTTATTTGCAAGTGTTTGCAGAGAATCCCATGAAATACTGTCTGTGATAATACTCTTTAAAATATAAATTATTATTTATCTATAGGTACTCTTAAAAGTCGTACTAGTGCTGGGCATAATTTACATTTGTTAGTTCATTTAACCTTCACAACAGCCCTGTGAAGTAGGTTCTACTGTCAGCTCCATTTATGGGTGAAGAAATCAAAGTATTTCTGCTATTGGATTATGCCAACCAGGCTGTCTAATTACTGTGAAAAGTCTTCTTACCTCTTAATGTGGTTGATAAGAACAGAGCTAATACCACAGTACAAACTAGTGGGTCTTTTTCTAAATTTTGGTGGCATGTGCTAAATGAACATAGGTGAACAGAGCTTGACCAGCAGGCACTTAGCTGTGTCTCCATTCACCCCTCTTACTCCAACTTGCTGAACGGAATAAATGGTGGATATGTGAAAGCATGGATGGGTGGTAGGATAATGAATTAATAGATAGATCTATCTCAACATTGACTTTTGAAAGTAGGTGAACCCCCTTGAGTCCCTATAAGATCCATGTGATAGCCCTTAAAGAGAAGCCAAAACTTTCATAGTGTTTGAGACACCCACCAGTGTCTGGATATATTTCCTGTGGGGTTTCATCATCAGGCTATATTCTCTCCTTTGAAATTAGTGTTTAATTCAGCCTCTGGCTTTTAAACTTGGCTCCCCTTGCTTAGACCTTCTTGGACCATTTGTATCCCTCATTCAGAACTTTGCAGCCAAGCCCCAATCCAGTGGCCAATGCCCGAGCATGTCTAACCCCTCTCCAGAAACAGGGGAATAATTCAGACTTGATGGATAAATGAACATATTAGCAATTGGACCTTATGAACTATGAGATAAGTGATCACTCTTGGGCTCAGAAATGTATCCCTTGTTCCTTAACACTGTTTTATTTTTGTTTCCACTTTCTACAGTTTGTCTTGGCAGGGTAATTTTTAACAGATTAATTCTAATTGACTCTCTTGTTTATTTTAAGGCATTGCTACATCTGTGCCCAGAGCAAAAAATATATAATGCTTCATTGGGTAACTGGGAGTTCAGCAATTAATGACAGGAGCATCAAGTCAGGAGATTTTCCATTCTCTGTGGGGTTGCCTGTTTGTATAACTTTGACCCTTGAAGCTTTTTGTGAGATACCAGATTTCATACTTCAGTGTGTCCCTGCCCTCAGGATTAACTAATATGTCTTTTCCTTATTATAGCAGATTCTGTTCTATTTTACTTGGAATCAAAGTACCTCTTACTTAAGGGTTTGGTTTGATTTCATACACCCATTATCTGGACCTTTAATCTTTTCCTACTTAATGTTTTAAAGGAATATCCAGATTGTCTTCAGCTCTATCATGTAGTCAACTGCTTAAGAGTGGGAACCAGACCATAGATCAAGGGAAAGCCAGATTCTAGGAAGACTGAAGCACCAGGCATGACTGGGATACCCTCTGAATTCCTAGTTCAGTTGAATTGGCTGCTTTATATATATTATACCTCCAAAAGAGATTTAATCTATCAGAGAGATAGTATGGTGTAGTAGAAAGTCTGTTGGCTTTGTTATGACAAAAGTAGAAAGTTAGGGACACCTGGGTGGCTCAGTTGGTTGAGCATCTGCCTTCAGCTCAGGTCATGATACCAGGGTCCCTGCTCAGCAAGGAGTCTGTTTCTCTCTCTCCCTCTGCCCCTCCACCCCACTCATGTTCTCTCTGGCTCACTCTCTCTCAAATAAATAAATAAAATCTTTAAAAAATAAAAATTAAAAAAAGTAGAAAGTTATAAGATAAACCTCAATTTTTACTCTTTTTAACATTGTCCTAATTTTCCTCCCTCCCTCCCTTCCTTTTTTCCTTCCTTCTTCCCTTCATTTCTTCTTACCTTTTTTTATTTATCTTTTTTCTGTCTTTCCTTAAACACAAATTTACTATGCAGTGACCCTACTATGTGCAAGGCCCTGTATTTGCATGAGAAGGAAACCCACATATTCCTCATTATAGATTCTATAAGTTTAGAGCATGAGATGTTAATACCCTTGAGGGAGGGTGATGTTGAGGATAGAGGGAGACAGACCTACTCAAGACCAACTTATATGAAAACTTCCTTCTTTAAACTCCTCCTCCAGGGTAACTGATATTCTTTTGGAAGGCCTCTCCCTTTTGTTGAGATAAACAGAGTGTATTTCTACATTAATATCATCCTGCTCAACTTTATGACTAGATTGGGTTTTATGAAATTTTCCATTTTATGTTTGTTTTAGACAAGGTAGCAAAAGAACAGTAGTAAATAAAGCCATTGCAATTGGTCTTTATGTGTCAAGGGTTTTATGAAATTTTCCATTTTATGTTTGTTTTAGACAAGGTAGCAAAAGAACAGTAGTAAATAAAGCCATTGCAATTGGTCTTTATGTGTCAAGAGCTATGATGTGAATTCATTCCATCAACATTGAAGAAACCATTTTTGAGGAGCACTTCATATGAAGACCAGGGCAGTTCAGAAATTAATAAGCCACTGTCCTTTTTTGTCCTGGAGGAAATCCTAGATAGGTGGAGAAGGACGTGTAAATAGATAATCACAATTAAAATCAGTAGACTGTGATGATATGATCTGAATGATGACAGAAGTATATACCCGAGGCAGAAGAGGCCTCAGAAAGGGATTGGATAAATCGGATTATAAGAAAGAAGAGTGATAGGGTCACAGGTCACACAATATTTGAGGTAGAGCAATGGTTTCCTGCTAAGTCTGAACACTTCATTACCAGGCAGAGCCTAAGTGAGTGGACTAAACATCACAAAGGAAATTAAAGTAGTTTCAAAATCCTCTGGGGCACCTGGCATTTCCATCCTTTTATAGGGAAAATTGTTATTTGTGTATCCTTATCCTAAGGCCATGCTTTTAGAAATATATAACCATTAAAAATCATTTTTTTAACTATAAGATTTGGACACTTCACCAGGAAAAAGGAAAAAGAGATCTTGGGATGTGACACAGTGACAACAAATGTTTCCGATAATCTCATGGTTGAGGGTGGGGGAGGGTCGGTGGTTCTGGAACTGGGATAGCCTACAAAATTGTCCTGAATTTTGATAAGGGGGCAGGGCTTTTATATTTCAGCATTGGACTAGTCACTGGATAAATGATGTGCCTGGGAAGGGGTTATGATGTTATGTGAGGTGGATTTCTTCATCCGAGAGCCAGCCATCTCTTGAGAGAAACTCAAATACAAGCTATGACCTGTCAATGCTTCTTTCATCTTGAGGGAATGAGCCTTTCATCTTTGAATTGGGACCGGGGTCTGGTAGCACATCTCCCTATCACAGTTCTTTGACAATTTTATCAAAGTGTGATGGGAATCCAGATGTGTACTTCAGCCCATAATTACGCAGCAGGTGACCTGGTAAAAGTTCTAGCCTGGAACATCACAATGCTGGCTCGCTGGAGCTGTGGTTATAGCCACTTTCTCCTGGCATTGACTGCAAGATTTAAAGGAGGCTGTTCCCAAACATCTCCAGGGTCTATTGTTTCATAGTTGCAACAGGAAATAATGACTGGTTAATAATCTGAAGCAGAGTTCAGTGAGGAGGCAGGCCTCGGGGCTTGGGAGACAGGCTTAGCTCCGTGAAGTCATTCAAGGACCCAAACTCCTTCCATCCTGTAACTCTATCCGCTTCAAGATCCTCAGAGCTTTCTTTCTCCCCGCCCTCACCACCCCCCCCCACCATCAATGGAAAGGAACAGGTGCTCTTAAAGACCAGCTTTGGACATGGCTCCCAACACTTCTGATCACATTGGCCATAAATCAGTTTCCCGGGTTCACCTGAGCTGAATAAGAGAATCTAGAATACGTATTCCAGCGGTTTGCCCATGAAGGAAAGTAGAAACCAATATTTGTACACACAAGTGGTCTCTGCCAAACAGTGGAAAGACTTCAGGAAGATTTGGGTTCATGTGCCCGTTGTGACAATTAGCTATGTACCATAGGACCAATTGTCTAACTTTTCTGAGCTTCATTTTTCTCACCTGTAAAATGATGACTACTGTACCATCCTCAACAGATTGTTGGCAAAAATCGAATGGGTGAATTTAATTTCACAGAAGGAATTTTCCTTTCCCCATTCTTTTTAAGCTCTGTACAAATGTGGTCTCACTAATGTTCAGAGTTATCCAACCAGGTGTGAGAGCTGGTAGCCTACCTGAATGTTAGTTGCTGTAGAGAGGATTCTTGCAGGAGGTGGTAGATGGGCCTCATTGACCTCAAAAGTCCTTCAACTCTGTAGGAACCTCTGAAATATTCATTAAACACACACCAGGTTGAGCCAGAGTCAGACCGGGCATTTATACTGGAACCAGACGCTGGCGTGTGCTCAGTAACCAGAGCTTTTCTTTTCTTCTGGAACTAAGTCTTCTCAGCAGAATATCGACATCTGTAAAGCTTTCTGACTTGACTTTTCATTTCTCCTCTTTGCAGAACTGTGCTTGTCTTGGCCTTTTCATCTCGACATTTAACAGAGAAGAATTTCAATTGTTTGCAGTCAATCCCACAGTGCTTTTCCAATTTCCCTTTATTTTCTTTGGGATTTTCAAGAAACCTCACGTGCCCTACATAATTCAGTTATGATTCCAGAGGAGCTTGGTGCCTCAAAGTGACAGATGATTTTTAAAAATATTTCAACACCTGTGTATAAGAAACAGCATCACGTTAAGAATCAAGAGGCCAGAGCTAGATGCCAGGCCCTGCCATTAATTACCTGTGTGACCTTCATTAAGTAATTGGTGCCTTTCTCAACTGAATAAAGAGGGTGAGCTGGATCGGTGGTTTATAAATTATGTTCTGTGGAATTCTGGGGTTTCTTGGAGATATTTCCAGGGATCGGGGGTGGCAAAGAGAAACATTTGTCCTGCTCAACTCTGCTTTTCACTTAGTAGAGTTCTAGTAACACCTCACTGACAAAAAGATTTCACTAATATATGTATTTTTTAAATCACTCAATTTAGATGATCTCTGACAGTCAATTGTGCTTCTACTTTCTTGAATACTGTGATTTGACTGATGAATATATGTTTTTTTTTTAAATATATTGTGAAATGAGAAACTGGCAAAATCCTCAGTATTAGAGGAATCCAAGTTAAGTCAGTTGTACCATAAAAAGGCACTTAAACTGTTCAAATAGAAGTTTTACCTTTAACTGCCCTCTGGTAAAATATTTAAAATCTCTAGCTTTAAGGCAGTCATTGCAATCTGGGAAAGAAAATGCTTGCCTTGCAGGGTGTGAGTATTAAAGAGGAAGATAATGCTGTGCAGTACCTAGCACACACACTCCTGGTTCCTGCTCCCTCCTCATACACACACAGTTAACTCATTCATGCCTGGCTTCCCTCTGAGCCTAGGTGTGGCTCCAGAATCCTTCCCCTCCCAGGCTCCAAGCAGCCAGTACCCATCAGAGGGAGTCAGCATTAGGGACAAAGCACTGCTGACATCCTGTTACATCCTGATTTCCTATCTGTAAAATGGGAATTATTAAGGACTGAGTGTTTGTGCCCGCCCCCCAAATTCGTATGCTAAAGCCTTAACTCTCAATGTGACCATATCTGGAGAAAGAGCCTTTACCGAAGTAATTAAGATTAAATGAGGTCATAAGGTTAGAGCCCTGTTCCAATAGGATCAGGGCTCTTATAAGGAGAGACACCAGAGAGCTTACTCTCCCTCTCTCTTCTTGCCATGTGAGGACAGAGTGAGAAAATGATGCCCATGCTGTTACCCTGATCACAAACTTCTACCTCCAGAACAGTGAGAAAAGAAACCTCTGCTGTTTAAGCCACCCAGTCAATGGTGTTTTGTTATGGCGGCCTGAGCTGAGTGACACGGGAATGCCAATGCCTTCCTCATTCATTCAGTCAGCATCATGGAGTGTCCACTATGCATGCAGCTCTGTGAAAGGTCCAGGGCACATAGAGACGCATGTGACAGGGTCCCAGTCCCAAGGATATGACTGTCCTGAAGAAGGTATTCACAGATTATCAATGTTTGAAAGAAGTTACAAAGTGCACATTAGCTTGCAGGCACACACACACACAATTCTTCTTAAAACACACATGTCAGTTAGACATAAATAATATTCACTGAAACATTTGTTTAACAGTGAAACTTGGAAAAAAAAAAAAACCCTCCAATTTATATTAGACTCTGAGTTCTGGAAGGTCAGATTCAACTCTCCACCACTAGCCTCAGCACCCAGCATAGAATGGGGATTTGTAAATATTTGTGGAATACACATGTGAACTGATATTAAAGTGTAATATGTTATATATAATGTGTATAACATGAGCCACATGGGAGATGATAAAGGGAAGAGATACAATAACTTGATAACAAATTATCTCCACGGTGCTTGAACACATTTTTTTTATAGAATGAAATTAAGGCTTTACAAACCACAAAAGAATTACACTCTAGGTAACCTGCTATAGACTGAACTGTGTCCTTCCAAAATGTGTATGTCGCAGCCCTATCCTGCAATGTGATGGTATTTGGGGATGGGGCTTTGGAAGGTGATTAGAGCTGGTGGAGGTCACAAGGGTGAGGCTCCCATGATGGTGATCATCTGCAACCAGGAAGAGAGCTCTCACAGGAACCAAACTGACTGGAACATTGATCTTGGATTTTCCAGCTTCCAGAAATGTGAGAAATAAATCTGTCATTTAGGCTGCCCAGCCTACGGTGACATGTTATAATAGCCCTAGAAGACTAATACATAGCCCAAGGATAGTTTTCCATACAGGGATTGAGAGGCCCACACGCAGTTGGGATGGGCAGGGGAGTGGGGCTCTGGAAAAGTGAGAAACTTCTGGATTAGCGGGAGGACGCTGCAAATGGTCTCCTTTGCTAAGTTCACCACCAAAGCAGTGATTCTCAAGAGCCTCCACAGAATCTGCTTCCAGCTTCTCATCCGCTCTGTGCCCACACACCACCCACCACTGCTACTGGATTCATCTGGAATGCAGAAGTCCTATTTTATTCATGGTTTACACACAGCACTTAGTATAAGATGTGACACATAGAAAATAACTCATAAATGGTTGTTGAGTAAACTGTCCATTCATTCTGACAACGGATCAGGGAAGTGGGTGCTATCCAACCCAATGACGAAAACCGGGAAAAGTCTGAAATTACAATACTGCCATAAGGTAGAATATTATACAATGGTCTACAAAATTTTAATGATGTGAGAGAATGTTCGTGATGAAACCTGGCCTTTACACACACACACACACACACACCCCAAAATATTATCAGTGGTTATTTCTGAGTAGTAGAATTGTATATTTTTTCTTCTTCCCTGTTCTTTCTTTGTTTAATTAAAAAAATTATCTCCCAACCATTTTTTTACATTAAGCTTATATTATCTTATGAGAAAAGACTGTTACTAAAAATCAATCCTTATATAAATGTGCCACCATGTTAGTCATTAACATTTGAGCGTGGATGAGCAATGATCAGAAACTTCAGGAGAAAAACAGGTATTCCTGAGGTCAGAACAGCAGCAGCCATTCCTTATGGTGTCTTTGAAGAATGTTCCTCTTTTTAGTCATCATTCTTCAGAATCCAATCTGCCACTTGCAGAGTCTCAGGATCTCAGTCTCAGCTCAGAGCAAGCTTGCCCCTCTGTGCTGGAGTGAGGCTGCCTCTCTGAGTTCCCTGGCCCGCAGAGTGCTGTATCCCCATGGCAGTTTGGTGAGAGCCCAGGAGCTCTTAAACACCAGGGCTGGAAGGTATGTGATACTCTCCGCTTTGAATCTGTTGCTATGTCCAACAGAACAGGGGTTCTCACCTCAACACTACTGACATCGTGAGTTGGATAATTCTTTGTTTTGGGGGATAACCTGTGCATTGCAGAAGGTTTAATAGCATCTCTGGCCCCTACCCACTAGGTGCCAGGAGCACTCCTGCCCCAAGACATGACACCCAAAAATATTTCTAGATACTGCCAAATGTTCCCTGAAAGCTATTGTAAGATCTCTATTCTAACTGCACTTGAAGCCATCAGAGGGTTTTAAGCAGAGAAAAGAAATGAGCTGATTGGATCAAATGAGCCCCCTTGGATGGGGCCAAGGTCAGAAGCAGGGAGGGCAGTGAGGGGGCTTTCCCAATGGTCCAGGTGACGTATGATGCTGGCTTGAATAGGATGGGATATGCTTAGAAGGCAGTGCCATTAGGATGCTCTGATGGGTTGAATTTGGGGTGTGAGGGAAAGACAAGGTTAATTCCACTTTCAACAGGGCAAAATATAGCATTGTAGTTAAGAGCTGGAGCTCCAGAGGGAGACCACCTCACTGTGTAACTTGTGTATTATCCTGGAGTGAGGCATCTGTAAACGAGGTGGTGAAAGTGCCCAGGGTTTTTGTGAGGAATGCATGAGTTAAGATGTGGAAAGAGCTTAAGAGTATGGCTGGTACACAGTAAGAGCTCAATAAATGTTAGCTATGGGAAAACTGGAGAAGAACATGTTTAGGAAAACAAAAATCTTTTTGCCCTTAAACATACATTTATCTTTTCTAGCAATGCAAAGAGCTCTATTTAAGAATCCTGTTTGTTACATCAGCTTCTTACCCCTCACCAGCTAGAGAAGCAGAGGTCTCTTACTGGATCTACATCCATGAGATAAACTCAGCTTCTTATCTGTGTGTTTTCTATTAAAAATCACTGTTTCTAAATCTGCCTAAAGTCCTTAAAATAGATGTACACATATGGAGAGAGAGAGAGAGAGGTAATATGTACACACAGTGATTGTAAATGTGTTAGTTTTCTATTGCTGTATAACAAGTTATCACGAAGTTAATGGTTTTAAACAGCACCCATTTATTATCTTACTGTTGGTCAGACATGTGGATGGGGTCAACTTGATTCCCTACTTAGGGTCTCACAAGGCCAAAATCAAAATGTCAGCCAGGCCAGGCTCTTGTTTGGAGGCTCTGGGGAAGAATTCACTTCCAACTCTTCAGGTTGATGGCAGAGTGCAGTCCTTGGAGCTGTAGGTCTGAGCTCCCCATATTCTTGCTGGCTGTCAGTCAGTCCTCAAATTCTAGAGACCCTCTGCATTCTCTGTCATGTGGCCTTCTTCATCTTCAAACCAGCAAGGGTACCTTAAATCTTTCTCATATATCAAAGCTCTCTGATTTCTCCTTCTCTTGCCAAATGGAGAGAACTCTGCTTTCCAAGGAATCATGTGATTATATTAGGTTCACCTAAATAATCTCGTCTTTGTCCTACACTATAAGGAAATCATGGGAGTCACACCAGAGACAAAGATCATGAGGTTTTCTTGAAATTCTGTATACCATGCTAAGTGTACAATTTGATGAGTTTTGACCATTTTTATACCCTTTCACACCACACCAATCAAGATTCAAACCATTTTCCATCAGAAATTTCCCTTATGCCCATTCTAGTCAATCCTCAACCCCACAGGTAAACACTGTTTTCATTTCTATCACCACAGATTGGTTTTGACTTCATATAAGTGGAATCATATGGTGTGTACTCTCTTGGGTTTGGCTTCTTTGTCTTATAATAATATTTTTGAGATACATCCATGATGTCATGTACATCAGTAGTTTGTTCCATGCCATTAAGAAATAGTATTCCTTTATATGACTATACCACGATTTGTTTATTGATTGAAGTGTTGATGGATATTTAAATTGTGACTATTACAATAAAGTTGTTATAAACATTCTTGAGAAATGTTTGTGTGATGATAACTTCCTATTTATTTTGGGTAGATAACTAGGTGTGGGGATTTCTGGGTTTTTAGGTAGATATATGTCCGACTGCCAAATAGTTTTCCAAATTGTTTGTAGCATTTTACATACCCACTCCGACTTCCTGGTAATGTATGAGAATTCCAGTTGGTACACATCCTCACCAACATTTTCCATCAGTCTTTCTAATTTGAGCTATTCCAGAGAATATGTATTGGTATATCTTTGTGGTTACAATTTGTGTTTTCCTGATGGCTAATGATCCTAAATAACTTTTTATATGTTCATTGGTCATTTATATATCTGTGTGTGTGTGTGTGTGTGTGTGTATGTGAAGTGTCTGTACAAGTCATTTGCCCAATTTTTAACTGGGAAATTAGTCTTATTATTTATTTGTAAAAACTCATTACATATTCTAAATATATGTGTGTATATATATATATACATATATATATACTTTTTTCAGGTATAATGTATTATATATTCATTATAATATACATAATTGAATACGTATATAAATGAACATTCAAGAAAAGAAGAGATAGAAAAGGACAGAAGATAAGGGGAAAGGGCTCTAAAAAATGCCTAAAAGTCTAACTCACTGATTTACATATCTGTTTCTTTCCAATCCCACAGATAAAAAAGAAAACTTACATTGATTGAGCAAAGTGTTGCTAATGTGTGGTGTAGAATATTGCATTGTATCCCTTAAGAGTGAGAACCTCTTAGGAGCAGCCATTCTATGTTTTTATTATCTATCTTTATATCACTCCATTTGTTATGGTATCTGACATATTGAAGATGGTCAAACATATTTGTTGAGAGAATGAGATAATAAGTTAATTGGCTGATTATCTCATTTAATTATCACAAAGGATAATCAATCAATGAGTTTTGAGGAAAAAAATAAAACCACCACCAATAAAAGCAACATGTATATTATATATTGATCATGCTTGGCTTCACCTGAATGAGGGATAGGCACAGTATGGAAACAAGATAAACAGGATGGAACACACATCCACGGTTCCTAGATGTCCATAAATCCCTTTTAGTCAAAGGCTAAGAATCAAATCATGCACCAAGGTTTCTGGACATAATCAATTTCTCTCTCATTCATCATGACTCATTTTCTCTCTCCTGGATCAATCTTATCAGCATTCACACATTTTTTTTTTCTCCTTTCACAAACTCTCTCTTGATCCTACATTCTCCTCTAGTATTCAAAAACAAACAAAAAAACTTTTTGAGAAAGTTGTTGACACTTGCTGTCTCTTCCTCCCAGTCTACTATTTACTCTTCCCACCTTTCCTATCTGGTTTCTGCCAACCACCATGCCATGGATATTACTCTTGTTAAGGTCTCCAGAATGCAAAATCAATGGGCAGTTCTGTGTCTTATTCTTACTTGGGAATCTCTGCAGCACTCAATAGGATTGAGAAAGTCAGTTAACAGTGTGGTTTCTATGGGATTTGAAAGCACACTTCATGAATTTTAATCTCGGCTCTACTGCTTATTCAGACATCCTCCTGGAACCATCATGACATCTTTGCTCTTCCTTGAAAGTGGTAATTCACATTTGAAGCCTTTGTACTTGTTCTTTCTGTTCAAAATGCTCTTTTCCCAGCCCCTTCCCATGCTTCAGGTCTCAGCTCAGATTTTCCCTCCTCAGAGATGACTTCTGTGTCCCCTTTTACACATAAATGGCATTCTCCCTGTAGTTCCTACATCTGGTTCTAAAGCAAGATTGATAAGTGTCCTAGTTCAGCTGAAGACTGGTACTATGACCTTGTTCAAGTGTATACTCTCTTGCACTGCAGTTTCCTACTCTGTAAATTGTGGATGATCATGACACCTACTTCAACAGATTGCTGTGAGCAGCCAATCTGTAATGGGGGGTAAGCTACTTAGAATACTGCTTGGACATACTGAACTATTGTTTTTAAAAATGTCCACATTCACCTTCCCCTTTCCAGGTAAGCCTAAAAGCTACAATGTGGCTCATATTGCCCACTTTCTTCTTTTAGAAAAACATCCCAACTAATTGGAATAGACTTACCATACCCACTGGGAGAATAAAATCAATTTAAGATGGTCACACTAGAGGCAGGATAGTGGTGACTAGGTCTCCAAAGAAAATGGAATGAACCCTCCCCGTGTTTTTTAATAGAAGTGTTATTTAACTTTTATGGGTATGCCACAGAGAAGAGACTTGTTTCTGCTTGGTGAGCGTACAAACAAAATAAAATAAACAGATAAGGAGGTAGTGGGCCATTTGATGAGCCTCCCCAGAAGACACACAGCAATTGGAGAATCAAAATTAGCTAGCTGTGTTTATCCAGTTTTAACTTCTGTTTGAGTTGAGCTTTCATTTCTGCCTGAGCACATGCTATCTTTCACTGTTTATTACAGACTTTTTTTCTAAGGAAACACCAAACCCAAACTCTCCTTTGTTCACTACCCCCCTCTCATCTGCATGTTCTCCTTGTACTGGTGATCTGAGCACATGAAAGGGTACATGAAAGACAGCATGGCATGGTGGCTAAGAAAAATTTCTTCAATCAGATAATTGTAGCTCTGTCACTTGACCACTGCCCGACCCAGAGGAATTTTCTTAATATTTTAAGCCACATTTTTTAATTAAGGAAATAAAAGTCATCTGACTCATGGGATTACAGAAAAGTTTAAATAAGATGATTCATGTAAAGCCCTTGGAAGTTGCCTGGTCTGGAATAAGCAATGGTCCAATATGAGACTGATTCCCACCTCCCAGAATCACTATTATTACAATTACTACCACCATTATTATTATTAGGAGCAGCACTCAGGTGGGCTCTCTCCTTGGCCCTGTCACTTACCTTTTCAGTCTCTGACTCTTCGTGATATTTGGATGGCCATACTTCATGGAAGACATCCAAGGAGAGATTGGACTGCTCTTCTCAGGGGTGTCAGAGAATGGGAGTTGTACCACATATGTTTGAAGGCCCCCTCCATCTCCTCAAGTCAAGGACGATATAAATCAAAATAACTGTGACAAATGCACCCACCATTTATAAAGCTGCTTCATGTCTTGGCTTCTTCCTTCATGTAAATTCTATGCTCTCCCTAAGTGACTCTAGGCTAGCAGAAAAAGTTGCTATTTGCCCATTATAAAAAGGAAGAAGGAAGGCAGGCTAAATCATCTTTAAGTTTCATTAGAGCACCAAAAACCATGATCCTCATTCCTTTGCAAACAAATAAACAAAGCAACAACAAAACCATATGTTGGTGTACCCTTCTTACTGCTTCTATTAACTAAATTCCCAAAATGCAATAAACCATATTTTATTTTCTTGCTTTCATCATTCTCTGATTACTTCCTTGGTGATGGAAGTGCCTGCAATTCTCCATCTCCTCAGAATGAATGGAGCTGGACTTCTTTGCAGGTCCTCTGTACCAACCCAATTGCCTTCATGAAGGCCCAGGGTCTTTGGGTCATAACAGTTGCTCAGAAACAGAACTGCAGCAAGACTCCAGCCTCATATCAGAAATGAGAGCCATCATTACTGGATGAGTTCTCTAGGCAGGGCCCGGTTTGAAAAAACCCTCTCCAACTGATTGGACTCTTTCCTGATTAACGCTAGATAAATATGGAGACTATTACTTAGATACCACATGCTGGGAAGCAAACATGATAATTATATCTGTCAATCGCAGAACCCCCTGGTCTCAACTGGAGTGAAATGCTACCATTTCAATCTAATCTGCGAGAGAGGCAAATGGAGAGGGGCCGATAACTGTGGAGAACACTGAAAGCACCCCAGCTGTCAATATCCGTGTGGGAGGCAGCTGATGGTTTGGATGTCATCACATTAGCAATCTCTTCAGTGAAAAGGAAGTCTGGCTGCTTTGTGCCTTGAAAAGGAGCAGCAGTTGAAAACATTAAAATTAGTGCCATTTTACTGAAGATCATGATTATTTAAAATGTCAGTTGCTTTCCCTAAAATTATCATTTATGATGGAACATAGGGAAGAATATCAACACAGCGAGAGACGGAACCTGCAGTGAAGGAAGATGCACCATTTCAGGTGGCGCTGAGGAGTGAAAGAGGTAGAGGGTTTGTTTGGATGTACACATGTGCATATATGTGAGCACTTAGGCATTCCCAATGCCACTCGGAATTTTCCTCTCCTGATTGGCCCAAAACCCAGGCTGGGGAAGTTAGTGGGAGACCGTCCATGAGTGAAGAGGAAGGAGAGGCTCACGAAGACACAGTGAAACACCAACAGTGTCCCCAAAGATAGAGCCCCAAAGGAAGAGCAGGAGTCTATATAATGATAATGATGGTGTTTATAACAATAATGGCTAGTATTGAAAGGCTGTCAAGTATAGGACTATTTTATTTATGCTAAGCCATCAAATACAATAGATTTATGGATTGGAAAATATTTTTAATCCCCATTTTACAGATGAGTAATCTGAAGCACAGGTAGGTATAGTAGCTAGCCCAAGATCAAGTGATGGTGGGAACTATGGGAAATGGATCCAGAATTTATGCTCTTATCTTCTAAGATGCTAAGAAGCATCTTCTGGATGCTTCTCAGAGTGATGGGTTGGATAAGCACAGGGACAAGCATGTAGTATCTGTTGGCTCATACACAGGAAATGGTTAGAGCAACTACTTCAAAAAATACCTGGGTGTAATGTGGGGGTAAAGATGGAGCTGCCATATATAAAAGGCCAGGGGGATTCTGACAATATTAAACCTCTGCAGGGAGCTAGGCCAAAACGTGCAGGTGGCACTGAGGAGCCACCCTAGAATATGTCTAGACTATGTGTGAGCACAGATTTCTAGGATGCCTCTATTTGTTGAGACATCTTGCTCTTTTTTTTTCCTTTCATTTTCCAATGCTCTAAGCCCCTTTCTGCCACAGAGTCTTCACACATGCTTTTATCTCCTCCTGATATGTTCTTCCCCAGAGGAAAGGCTGTCTCTGACCCCCCAAATTATGTAGTACCATACCAGCCCAGTACCCTCTTCTGCTTTACAGCACTTAATACCATGCCAAAGTATATGATTTTTAATTTAAAAGTATTTAATTTACTTGGGTTTTTTGGGTTTTGTTCTTGGGTGTTTTTTTGTTTGTTTGTTTGTTTGCCTCTTCTACTAAAATAAACGTTCCTTGAGGGCCTGGGCTGTCTCTTTTCTTAACTATTGCATTTCCAAATCCTGGCACAGGTAATGGCACATAGAAATACTGCCTAATAATCACTTTTATGAATACTTTCTCTGTAGCAGATTCTGTTCTAAATATTTATTTGTATTATATTTTATATTCTCACCATAACTCCATAGGACAGGCAATTTATTATTCTTTTTTATAGTTGAGGAAACTGAGTCACAGAGAATTTAAATCCTATTGATTGAAATGGTAGGGTTGAGTTTTTTTTTTTTTTTTTTTTTTTTTTTTTTTTTAGTTTCAGGGGTAGAATTTAGTGATTCATCATTTGCATGTAATATCCAGTGCTTATTACATCAAGTGCCCTCCTTAATGCCCATCACCCAGTTACCCCATTCCCCTACCCACCTCCCTTCCAGCAACCCTCAGTTTGTTTCCTAGAGTTAAGAGTCTCTTATGGTTTGTCTCCCTCTCTATTTTAATCTTATTTTATTTTTCCTTCCCTTCCCCTATGTTCATCTGTTTTGTTTCTTAAATTCCACATATAAGTGAAATCATATGGTATTTGTCTTTCTCTTAACACAAGCATTTGGGCTCTAAAATCTACTTTCACCGTACTTAAATAACTATCTCTTCTATAAGTCCTCAGGTAGGATTTATTGAATGAACAAATAGGTTGATGAGAGGCCAAGATAAAGTCTTCTGAGGTCTCATACCTAAGACACTACGCCTGAGGGGATAAAGGTCTGAAAATTTATAACTGTCCACAGACGAAGGAAGCAGATTCTGCTTCTTAGTTAGATGGGATTGGGGTTGAGAGGGTCTGAGGGAAATCTGAGAGTAAGCAGGACAGAGGTCTCAAGGGCCACCACTCAGACAGAACACAAGATGATTTCAGTGTAGCTGCTCTTTTACCACTTGGCACATCCTGTTACTGAAACCCAAGTTCAGTTGCATGGCGTGAAAGGCCAATACTTAAGAGATGAGTTTGGATTGGAAGGGAATATGAACTTTATCCAGGAGGCTGGCTTCCTGGGGAGAAGACAGAGTCTTGTCCAAAGGCCAACTCCTGGTTTTCTATTTGGCCCACAGATTTTTAATGGGGTTTAATCAATTAAGGGGGTACAGGAGTCTGTGACATTTCTTGCTTACATGCAGACTCCACGATGTCAGCTACAGAGTTATCTTGGTACTCAGAGGTTATGCAAAAAGTTCTAGTTCCTTGGTGCCCGGGATGGGGGGGTGGGGGGTGTTGGGGGGAGGTGTGCAGGAAGGTCTGGTTCCTTGGTACCCAGGAGATAGGCAAGAGTACTCTGTTCTTTCTGCAAAGGAGGGCAAGGCCTACAGATGCACAAAGGGAGGTCAGTAAAGTCATTTGTGTGACCTTAAAAAAGAAAAACATTTTGCTAAAAGATTGCTGAGCTAATCAGAAAGCTAAGGGGGCTTCAAACAGACTTGCTGGCCTCTGTGGCCTGGGAAAGTTCTGGTCCTTCATTCCCCAGGGCCAGTGGTCTGCAAATCTCAAGGAAGTAAATAAAAGAGTTCTGTTACAGATCAAGGACCTTAAGTCAGCAGGCAAGGAGTGTGTTACCTTGAAGCATGTTAACCCTTCAGACCAGCTCAAGTGCTGTTATAGGTCTAGATGTTTTTTGGCTTCAATTATTAAGGAACCAAGGGAGATCCCACACATGACTGATACTGGGGTGTGGATACGTCCATTAAATTAAGCAGAGCTGTGATCATGTTGCTTAATCCATCCGTTAATCAAATCAGTCTCTCAAAAACCCTATCTGAATCAGAATCTTTATGAAGCAGACATCAAGACAGGATTAGATGTACACGAGATTTATTGGGGAAATAAACCCCGCCACAGAAACACCTGTGAAGGATAAAGAGACATGGGTGCAGAAGGGGGAAGAGCCTTCAGACTATGATGTAGGTCTTGCACCCATGAAAGGGAAGAAGGAAGGAAAGAAGATGAGATATAAGAAACCTTAGACTACATTGCAACTCTGAGAAAGTTTCAACCAGGTCAAGGGGAGTCTGGGAGCAAGGTTGCTCATTAGAGGAGTCCCACACTGGGAAGAAATTGCCTGGCCCTAGTAGCCCCATTCTGTTCAGTCACTGGCTGGGAATCATGGCTTCAGGTGGAAGCTATATGGATTCAAAGATAGCTATGGCAGCTGGAAGCTGTCAATCCACCTGCTTTTTGTGGCAGGTTCTCTTGAAAGGAGCTCTGAGTCATGCAACTGCATGGCCTCTACACTACCAATTCTTTAATGCTTTATTCATTTGCCACCTCCACTTTGAAACTCTCTCTATTCACCCCACCTGGCAGTAACTTCTTCCACTAACACTCTTGGAACTTGTGTTTTCTCTATGTTTATATCACTCTGAACTTTAGTTTAATCATCCATGACATGGTACATGGTGGGGCGGGGGACTTTGACCTACATGTTTATCATGGCAATCCTCAGATAGCAGAGCTCTCAGTGACATCTGGACACCACACCTTTGCAGAGAAAACATGATGAGAACTTTGGTAAAGGAAAGATGAAGATGCTTTCGAGGGCATCTTAATGAGCCCTGTTCTTGGTGTCCTGAGTAGACAAACAAACTATAGTTTGCTGAGTAAAGGTGGTTCAGAATTGGTCAGGAAGGTCATTTTTAAGTGTCATAGTGTTGCCACTTAATACCCTCTGGGAACTTGTTTTTATTCCTTGGCAAACAAGATCACACTGGAAGGACCAGTTTCCTTTAAGGTGTATAAGGAAGTAGTCAATTATCAAACTGACCTTCCACAGCTGGCCAAAAGAGCTCACACAGCTTAAGCTTTTCCTGCCTCATGTTAGGATTAAACACTGCCTATAGAAGGAGGAAAAGGTTGAAGAAATTAGGCAAGAGGCTGAGGGATTACTCAAAGTTGAGAAAGGCATGGGTACTAGCTGGTATTAACCTACAGGCTTCAAGCTCAGCCATAAAGAGGGCACTTTTCCTTCTAGCTAGTTTCCCAGTTCAGATATGAGCCTCCTGAGACTACATACCTATTCTCTGCTCAGTTCACTGATGTCTGCTGTGTTTCCAACTGCCAACTCTGCTGGTTCCCCAGTTCTCTCTCCTCGTCAGGGAATTGAGTGTTGCTCATGACCAGCTAAGGTATTAGACCTGCTACTTCAAAAACTTCATAGGAACCAGCAACTTGTCCCTCTGTATTTCTGAGTGAAATTACCTAGCCTGATTCCATATCAGCAGTCTCCACCCTCCTGCCCTTACTCCACCTCTTCACAGACCCCTATTATCCCACATCATGACTGGGATGGAGACACTCCTTCCATACCATATCTACCCCACTGGATCTCTGCTGAATTTCCATAGCAATCTGAAATGGGGTAGAAGAGACCGGTTTTAGGAAGCTATCACTAAGTTCAGAATCGATCGGCATCCCTATCATTTGTTTTTATAACATCATGCCCAATTCTTGTGTTGCACATGTCACAATTTTAATTATTGTTTTAATTGTTGGGTCAGATCTCCCCCACTATAATGGCTTCATGAAGTCTCACTTTCTTGTTTACTGTTATGTCCCCAGCTACTGGCATAGTTCATGGCACATAATAAAGAAGCAATTAATATTGGCCAACAAATGAATGGATAACTTAATGAATAAATGCAAAAGGAAACACTGAGATTAAACTTATTCTTTGGAATAAGAAATCTCTGCTTTTATGTGGGTTATAGTACCAAGCTACATGCTACAAATTCTAGAGGATATAGTGTGTCCCGATAGCTTCAGGTTTCTTCTTTGTAAAAAGATTTAAAAAATAACCTATAACATCTATCACCACAGTAAAGTCTAGGTTTATTTAGTCTATTGAACCAACTTGCTTTGTGTCAGAGTGTGAGTGTGATGTGTGTTTTGTTTTTTCTCTCTAACATTTCAAGAGTTTGAAAGCAGTTCCTAGACCAGGACTTCTAAATCAGGTCACAAATAACCTTTGTAGTAGAACAACTGGGCTTTTTTCCAGATTGGTTTCTATTTTGGGTCCTATGTTAAATATTATTTGTGTGGACACAAGTACTTTTTTGCTTTAGAAAGCTTTTAAGCTATACTTAAGCATTTGCCTAAAATATAGACTTTAAAGACTGAGTCTCTATCAGTTGACCTCCAAAATACATACATACATACATACATACATACATACATACATTTTAAAAGGCTCTTCTTCTCTTCAACATGCTGGCTGTTGCTGTTAATGAAAATGAAGGTGGTGTTCTAGCCCTCTACTGTGCTGGTCGGACAGTTTTGTATCTAAAGTCATCTATATAATTTGCTTTTTTTAATCTTTGTTATGGCTTTGGAGATATTTTTACTACCTCTCTCACATTTTAAAAACTTTTTTTTAAATTTTGACATTATTTTAAGCTGACATAAAAGATGCAAAAAGAGTAAAGAAAATTCCTGTATCCTCTTCATTCAGTTTCCTCCAATGATAACATCTTCATTTACCATGGTAACCATTCACACCAGAATAATAACCAAACTACAGACCATATGCAGAATTCCCCAGTTTCCATATACACTCATTTCTGCATTTGTGTCTGTGCATGTGTATGGTTCTGACATTTTGTTACCTGTATAGTTTTGTAAAATCACCAGCATAATCAAGATACAGGACTATTCCATCACCGCAAAGGAAATCCCTAATTCTCCTTCTTTAAGGAATATTATACCCTGCCTCTAACCCCTGACAACCAGTCATCTGTTCTCTTTCTCTCTAATTTTGTCATGTTGAGAATGTTAAATAAACAAAATCATAGAGTATACAACATTTTATTTAAAGATTTTATTTATTTATTTATTTATTTATTTATTTATTTATTTGAGAGAGAGAGCGTGAGAGAGCAGGGGGGAGGGGCAAAGGGAGAAGGAAAAGTAGACTCCCCACTGAGCAGGGAACCCAACTCAGAGTTCCATCCCAGGACCCAGGGATCATGACCTGAGTGAAGGCAGATGCTTAGCTGACTGAGCCACCCAGGAGCCCCTGCAACAGTTTAAATTGGCTGTTTTTTACTCAGTTATTGTGCTTAAGAGCCATCAAGCTGTTGTATGAATAATTTGCTCCTTTTCATTGCTGAGTAGTATTTCATTGTATGGATGTACTAGAGTTTGTTTAACTCTTCACTCTCTAAAGGACATTTAGGTTTTTTCCAGGTTTTTGTCATTGCAAATGAAGCTGCTATTTTCAAAAGATATTTTTTATTTATTTATTTGACAGACAGATAGAGAGCACAAGTAGGCAGAGCAGTAGGCAGAGGGAAAGGGAGAAGCAGGCTCTCTGCTGAGCAGGGAGCCCAATGCGGAGCTCGATCACAGGACCCTGGGATCATGACCTGAGCCGAAGGCAGCGGCTTAACCAACTGAGCCACCCAGGTGCCCCAGAAGCTGCTATTTTTAATTTTTATAAATGAAGCTGAACATTTGTGACAAGGTTTGTGTGCAAAACTATTCATTACTTTATGCTTAATACCCAGATGTGGAATTGTTAGGCCACATAAGAAATGCATTCTTAATTTTATTAAACACTGCCAAACTGTTTTCCAGGATAGTTGTACAATTTTGCATTCTCAACAGAAATGTATGAGTGATCAAGTAGCTCCTCATCTTTAACAACACTTGGAATTGTCAGGTGTTTTTCTTTAATTTTAGCCATTTTGACAGGGGTGTACCTTATTTAGAAATGGTCACTTTTTTTTCAAGAATCTGAGATAAAATGCATTTTTCCATTAGGCAACACGATAACACTTCCAATGTAATACAATTAAACATGTCTCTGATGATAGCTATGACAGAAGAAATTAATGTTTTCATATCAGATGTCATGGGCATCCACAGACACTTTATAAATTATAAAACACTACATCAGTGAAAGCTGTTCTTGTTTTAGCACTATTAAAAAAATATTTAGGGAGGACTTAGAAGATAACTGGCTACAGGAGTCCTTGAGTGGCAGGGATGGAATATGTTCTCAATTTTGTAGACAACAAAAATTCATCAGGACAGTAATTTAACCAAAGCTAATGTTTTGGAAGATCCACATAGTGTCATCGTGGAGAATGAAATGAGTGGAAAGGATGCTGGAGGGAAGACCAGGTGAGAAGCATTAGAGAAATTTTGTAAAACTGTGTACAGTGCCAATGGTAGAGGAAATGTAATGAAGAGAAAACAAAGACAAAAGACCATATTGTGAAAGAAGAGCCCATATAACAATGGAATGATTTGATTTAGGATGACTCCAAGATTATTAAAACACAAATAAGAGTCAGAATTAAAATATGACCTAGCATAAATAGAGTGGTTGTTATCATAATATCAACGAGCATTACTAACAAGTGGCTGTGCTGTGTTTTATTTGAACCATGTGATCCTGACACTAGCCCCACGACACAAGGACAATCAGCTTCATGTACAGACAAGGAAACTAAAGCTCGAGAATATAGGGACTTGTCTGATATCAAACAGGGAGCAGAATTCTGGTCCAATCTGTGAAATGGAACAGTAATAATATCAAAATGAGCCTTGAAATACTTAAGTAAGATCATATCTGTAAGCTTTCAAGGGCCATATGAATGTTATCTATTATTTTTCTTAATAATTCTTCTCCAAAAGTTGAATTCACAAAAGAATCCCAGGATTTTAACAATGGGCACATTCTACAGAAAATAGCTATCACTGTTTAAATGCTTTTTATATCCAAAGTACAAGCTCTATGGGCTTAATTCCATGATCTCTCATCAGAGTCCTTAACTTAAAAAATGAATATGAGGGGAGCTCAGAAATCTTTTAATTTTCCATCAATTATGCATGCATATAAATGTGCATACAAACAAATATTGCAGGACCAAAATAATATTTTATCTCCATTTTTCTAAAGAATGTCAAGAATGATAAATTTGAATATTTGTGGTAAACACTCAGAGAAATGTCAGAAACATTACTTCCGCAAGACATTGTCTCATTGTCAGCTCTTTGTAATCAGTTTAATTTTTATTGAGGAAAAGCAACAATCACAAATCAGCCTTCTTGTGTCCTTTGAATTCTTACGGCTGCAAATGAGGCTTCCAGCCGCTTCAATTTCATTTTGCAAAGGCACCATGTTGAATCATTAATTACCTAAGAAGGTACTGCATTCTCATCTCCTTCTGGTAGAAAAATATATAAATCAGATCGGAACCTGGGGCTGTGAAGTCATTTTTTCTTAAAATGCCATCTGCCAGGTTCCACTTCAGAACATCCAGAAATCATTAAAGGTGAGGGAAGGAGGGAGGAGGGAGGCTAGTGAAGCATCAGAGTGTCAGGGTGTCTTGTCATAGCAGTGTGTGTTGTCACACCTCCACCAGCCCTCACCGGTCCCCCACCCCACCCTGATTACCCACACAGCCTCCTAACTCTCTGCCTGTCATCTGTCCTATCCACCCATCAATCTGGGCAGTTAGAGCAGTCATTCTCTAATGCCCATTTCACCATGCTTCTTCCCTGCTCATAATCTCTCAAAGGCTTGCTGTCCCTGTGATAATGTTAGAGGTCCCTGCATGACCAGCAAGACCATTCACATGCAACCTCCACATGCCTCTGCAGTCTCATCTCTCAACACTGTCCATCTGATTAACCATACTCCTGCCATGTTTAATTGTTAAAGTCACTTTAACTATCAATCTTAATGTTTTGGTAACCTCTACCTGAGGCAGAGTTCAGGACTCAGTTCATGTTTTACCTTTTCGAAGTCCCCCATAACCTTCGTTCGACCACCAACCACCATTACTCATCCACCTCAGCCAGCAGACTGGCTACAGTGCCTAACAAATGGGCTTCAACAGCCTTCAATAATGATCACATGCTGTTATAAATGTCCTTTGCCTTTTCTCCATCTTCTAATAGATCATGAGATGCTTAAGGGCAAAGATCATGTTATATTTGCCAGCATAAGTATGGTACCAACATTATAGATGTGGCTGACAGGGAAAGAAAAAGTCATCTGTGAAGACATTGGAAATGAAAGAAAGAGGGGAAGGAAGAAAGGTAGGGGCAATAAATAATTTGGAGTGGAGTGAGGTGTGGCGAGCTGCATGACCAATTCTTCAACTATATGGATACACATTTCTGTATCTGTACAATAAGATTAAAGAATCCCTAGGGCATATTTTAATTTGAAAATTCTGATTCTATGACTCAGTGTCAGCAGTCCCAGAGTGATTTTAGCATCAGGAAAAGGTAGGACTTCTGGTGAAGTTGAGCGTGCCTATCCTACCCTGGGAACTCAGAAACAGCCTCAACACACAGCCTTCATTTAGATCTACCCAGGTACAAAAACCTTATAAAATTCTGCAAGTTAATGCTGGCATCCTGGATGTTCCACACCAGTCACCATTATGAAACACAATCCAACCATTTCCAGGCCTTTTCAACACTCCAAATGTCTGAATGAGACCACATCTGGAGAAGACGGAGTCCCCTGGGAGCTTGGCATTATACCATATTGATCCATTCAACAAAGACTTACTAATAACTTCTTTTATAACTACCACTATCCTAGGCATGAATAACTAAGAAAGAAACCTAATTCCTTCCCTCCTGAAGCTTTAGTTTAGTGTTAAAGACAGATACTAAACAACTGTGATGATTTCTGTAACATGCCAAAAAAGCTCAAAATGGATAAGCAAAAGAAATACAGTTGACTCTTGAACAACATGAGTTTGAACTCTGTGGATCCACTTATATGCAGCTTTTTGACAAATACAATACAGTATTAGAAATGCATTTTCTCTTCTTTATGACTTTCTTAATAACATTTTATTTTCTCCAGCTTTTTAATGTAAAAATATAGTGTATAATACACATAACATACAAACTATGTATTAATCAACTGTTTATTTTATCATAATGTTTCCAGTCAACAGAAGGCTGTTAGTAGTTAGGTTTTGGGGGAGTCAAAGTTATACATGGATTTTTTTAATACACAGGGGATCGGTGTCCCTAACCTCTGCATTGTTCAAGAGTCAATTATATATTTGGTATGTAACTGAAGATATTTGTCACATATTTAAATGATAATCATAAAGAAGACACACACATACACACTCACATTTCCCTTTCTCTTTCTTTGCTGTAAGATGACTAGATCCAGCTTCTACAATTTTCCTGATTTATGTCCACAGGAAAGAGGAAACTACTTCTCTAATCACTTTTTATGGCCCAGAATTGAGTTTCATTTGGCTACACTATTCTGATTTGAGAGTGAGAGAGATCTTTGAACTCATCTCCACGAGTAGAGGGCTAGAGTTTAATGATTGCTTTGTTCTACGTCATCCAATCCTGTCCTGGAGCCTGGGATTAAGTCAGCTTCACCCAAACCTCCTGCATTCTCAAAAGCTAAATTCAAATTATCCTGAACCAAGAAGATTCTGGGCAATAAAACTCAAAAATATTCTCCACTATAATTTAGATGTTAGTAAGTTATATGAAAGAAACAAATTAGTGAAGAAAAAAACATTGGAGAAAATGTTAACTCTGAGAGTATGGCCTGGGAAAATCTCCCCAAAGAAATGATCTCTCAACCAGAGGGAATCTTTCAAATGGCAAGAAGAAAACAGCCAGATGGAAATTCATGGGAACAATATCCCAGGCAAAGGAAGTGCACAAATGCCCCGAGTCTGGGAGGTGCTGGCCATTTGTGGACATGGTGAGACCAGTGTGTCTACACAATGGTGACAGAGGCAAGGACTCTTGGGAGTCTGGGCTTGTGCCACTCAGAGCATTTTAATTGTAATCTACTATTACAGGAAGCCACCCATGGAATTATTCCTCTTATTCTCCAGTGTTGCCAAGATAATTTTTCAGCATATCTTTGTGTTTTATTTATTCAATAAATTGAAGATATCTGGGAGCAGGCGTGCTTCTAGCTTTCAAAGAATCTTTGTAGTCTTTTCAACATCTGAAGAGTGGGAGAGACAAGGCAACATCATGGAGAAATAAAAAGAGGAGTGGTCATATTTGGGTATCTGCCAGACACCAGAAACTCTGCTAAGCATATTATCTACATTTCCACTAATTCTTACAACCAATATACAAGGTGAATGTCATTTTTCAGAAAGAGGACACTCAAATATCTAAAGGCTAAGAAACTGTCCTCAAGTCTTACCCAGGGATTATGTGGTACAAATGGGGTTTTGAATTTAGGCCTGGCTGAGTAATAATTAAGCAGTCATTTACATAGAGCTTCGGCTCATTCTCACAACAATCCCACAGTCAACAGTACCTTCTCTTTAATGATAAAAGTAATATGGACTCAAATAAATAAATATATTTCCAAGGTCACAGAGCAAGCATGTGGCTCAGCAAGATCTCAAAACCAGGGTCATCTGGGTTAAAACCAGTGTTCTCTCTGTCCTGCCACAGTGTTCTAAGATCCTTAAACACAAAGTGCTTTGCTGATTCAGAAAATACAGGGGTGCATTTCTAGCTGAAGAATTAAGGGAGGCTTCTTATTTGAGCAGTAACTTGCTGGTGAGGCATTAAACGAGCCTATGAAATCTCAGAGGGGGTCCCTCTAACTGTGAGGAGCTCAAGCAGTTTCTAACTCCCCTATCTCCTTAGTGGGTCCTGAAGGACAGAAATTAAACATATACCCCCAACAGGCCAGTCTTCCCAGATGGTCTCATGATGGCTGGCCTTGGCAAGCCTCCTTTCCCTCCCTCTGGGCCATCAGGGAAAAGTGGCTTCCAGTGAACAAAGGAAAGTAGGAATCTAACGATTTTGGCCTCTCCACCTAAATGCTACACCAGCTCTCTCTGTGCTCTGTGCACCCACTGTCTGGTTTTCCTCCTGCCAGAGATACCCACAAGTATCAACGGGGAGATAAAGTTGGTGTAAGACTCATTTTTGCAGATTAGTCCTTCAAGAAGTGTGTTTTTGTCCTGCTTCTCCACAGTGTATGCTAATTAACTTGCTTTGAGCATCCAGAATAGGCCATGCATGGGGCTGAGTGCCCTGGTGACCAAAACAACAGTCCCTGACTAGTTTCTCAGGGCTCTTAGCCATGGGGAAGAGGGAGCACCAAAATTACAATTCAGTGTGATTATTTATTTTTTACTTTATTTTTTGGAAGAAAAGTGCATTATATCCATCAGCAATGCCCAGAGGAGTCTCAAGAGAGCTTTGAACCCAGTCTAATCCCTGTGTTTTCACCTCCACTGAAACCTCAGGGGACACAATGTCTTCTTTAGAGTTTGCCGAGAGTGTAAATGAAATAAAAACCTTAAGGATTTATTTCTTTGAACTCAGAAAGTACCTGTTACAAGAACAAATATTAATGCACCGTGTCTTGCGCAAAAGGCAGCTGGAATAGGGGAAAGACAAATCTGGTTCCTGGCACATAGTCACCCTCCTTCCTTGGCTGTCCCTCTGGTGCTCAAGGGCAGAACTTGCAACTTTTCAGTTTGGCTACAAGCCCTTCTGTCCTTGGATCCTGGTCTGTATTTGCAGTGTCACTTGCTACCACTTCACCCATAAAGGTGCTTCACCACAGCTCCTACTCAGACTGCCTTATCCTACCTTTTTCAAAACTGGATTGTTTGATGATCCAGGTCAAATAACATCACTATGCAAACTATGCCCTGAATGCCTATTGGCAAAATTGATAGGTCTTTGCTTTTTGATCCCAAATTAAGCTGCTAATATGACACTTATCAAATTATAGCCCAGATAGGTGTATATGTGTTCTTCTTTGATATCTCCATACCCCAAACATAGAGCAAAGTGCCTTGCCTTGCATGTGGTAGGTACATGACTCAATGATTATATTCATGATAATAAGATAAGATTATGGATTTAATAGAAGGTCAGGTTGCAGAAAAAAGGAATCGGCACAGTACACCTGTCTAAGCACGTGCAGGTGTGTTTGAGAAATCCCCAAAGAAAGCTGTATCAGTCCTCTTTTTCTATCTATACTATGGTTGGAGGTCAATTTCTCAAAAAAAATAGGCACACAATGACAACAACAAAATACAGAGCAGAATAAAAATTGAACCACGTGGTTTGGCTATTGAAAACATTTTTATCACAAATGTAGCATATGTTCATTATAGTAAATTTAGAAAATGCAGAAAAGAGAAAAAAACGCATTAATTGCTCCACAGAGAGATAACTGCTATTAATAATGTGTAAACTCTCAGGTTTTTTGTTGGTATGTAGTAACTAAACTCTATCCTCGATCCTTATTTCCTCCCTCTTCTTTCTCCCTCCACCTTTCCTTCTGTCCCCCTTTCTCTCTTTGTACATATTAATATAGGCAGTTCTCCAAGATATAAGATGATAGCTAGTGAATACAGTGTCCCCCCTTTTGTGTAAGAATGAGGAAGAGAAGGATATACATTTGTTTTTGTTTATATTTCCATAAAGGACCTGGAAGGCAAAGGAATGAAAGTGGTTACCAGTTGGAGAGAGCTGAGGCAAACCAAAAAGATGAGGGCAAATATGGAAGGAAGGAGTCTTCCTTTTCACTGAGTATCATTGCATAGTGCTTTGCTTTTGCATTATTAAATAAACATAGTAATTGTGGCAGCTCACACCTGCTCTTCTGTCATGGGCTACTGCCACTCCCCACCCACAGGTGAGCCTGTTTCCTATGTCCTCTGGGTCCTTTTGAAGCCAGAGGGAGCCTGTGACTCTTTGTCCCATACAATGTGGTGGAAATGATGCTGCGTCCACTTGTTGCAATCAATTGGCCTAGAAGCTTCCACTTCTTGCCTCTAGGAAGCTAATGGCTATTGAATAAGTGTAGCTACCTATAGACCACCATGCTGTAAGAAGCCCAAGCCTAGTGCAGATGCCAAGAAGCATCAGAGCCTCTGACACATTGTAAACAAGCCGCCAGGTGTCCACTCCAGCCACACCTTCAGCTATGATCTCACTGGAACTTCATGGCAGACCCCAACCAAGGTAGCCTTGCCCAGTCGACCCACAGAAACCTGTGAGTCACAATAATGTATTTTATCTTAAAAAATTACATTTGGCATGGGGGGGTTGGCATGCAGTAAGAGATAATCTTAGCAGAAACAATAAAAAAAAATTTAGGTCAACAAATATTTACCATGCGCCTGCTGGGCAGCACAAGGGTTAAGAACCCCAAGATCAGGGGTAGGCTGCCTGTATTCATATCCTGCCTCCGACTCTACTATCTGTGTGACTTTGGACAAAATCCTTACCTTTCTGTGTCTCCACCATTTTCTATAAAATGGAGACAATAACACCGACCTCAAAAGGGTGTTACGAGGATTTAATAACATTTAAAATAACACCTGGCATATAGTAAGTGCTCATTAAGCATGAGCTATTATTATTATGTGCTAAGAATTGCAAAAAGAAATTGTCAATTTATTTCTTTATATTAAACTATTTCTCAAGTAAATAATGGGTATTATTCCTGAAAATATTGCAACAAATTTCCTTTGTAATTTGTGTGTGCATGTATAGATTTGAACCCCTGTGTTCATAAGCGGGATTGGACTGGAATTTTGTTTTTGGACTGTCTTTTGCAAGTTCACAAGGTTATGTTTACCTCATAAAACACTTATAGTCTGGAATAATTTAGATAACATATGACTAACCTATTCCTTAAAAGTTGGAAATCCACTATAAAAACGCCTGGGGATATTGACTTTGAATTTATTTCTTTGAAAATATGTAATGAGTTTGTAATTTATTCTAACTGCATTGGAAGGAAATAGAAGGCGTTTATATAGGTGGTGTCATGCTTGAATCATCTGAATGGTCTTGTCCTATGTAGTAAAGAAAGAGAAAGGAAAAAAGAGACCCAGATAACTTTTGGAGGTATTGGATGTTTTAACACCTGGATTGTGGTGATGGTATCATGAATATTTGCATATGTCCAAATTCATCAAATTGTACACATTAAACATATACAGTTTTTTGTGTATCAATTACACCTCAAGAAGGCTGCTAAAAAAAATAAAGAAAGTGTAGATCAGAACATTTCTATCATCTCAGAAAGGTCTTTTGAGCAGCACTGGGCTAGAGGATTGGGTCTGACCTTCCACCAACCCCTTTACCTCAGCCCAGCCAGCCCCTAGCTCTTGCTCTTACATCCTAAGGGCATTAGTGAGCTTATAGTGGACACACCTTCCACCTACTGTCCTAGTGGGCTTCTACTTACTTCCCACATAATCCTGTAGAAACTCCTGGGAGATGGTCCTCTTATCTTGCTTCCATATCATAAAACATTTTTCTTTTTTTAAATTTTTTTTTTTAAAGATTTTATTTATTTATTTGACAGAGAGAGACACAGCGAGAGAGGGAACACAAGCAGGGGGAGTGGGAGAGGGAGAAGCAGGCTTCCCACCGAGCAGGGAGCCCGATGTGGGGCTCGATCCCAGGACCCCGAGATCACGACCTGAGCCGAAGGCAGACGCCTAACGGCTGAGCCACCCAGGCGCCCCATAAAACATCTTTCTAGTTTAGTGGAACTTGAAGTATGTTGCCATCCAAGAGGTCAGAAGTGAATATGGATGGGTATTAAGGAGGGCACATATTGTAATGAGCACTTGGGTGTTATACACCAACAATGAATCACGGAACACTACATCAAAAACTAATGAAGTACTGTATGGTGACTAACATAACAATAAAAAAATTTAAAAAAAGAAATGAATATGGAATTGGATAATTTGAAAAATTCTCCTGAGGGAATTCTGATGTGATCCTTCTCTTTAAGAGTCTCCTAGAAAAATGCTCAGTGTTATTCCAGGTGTCAGCATCCCAAATGCAGTTTAGAAGACAATAAAAATTGAGGTAAACTTGAAGAGGCCAGGTACTCTAAACACTGTCCTGGAGGCAACACCTCATCCCACAGATTAGTCTGCAAGGGAGAAAGAGGGGACATCAGGGCATCCAGGCAAATCCTCTGGTTGAGCTAGACAAGAAACGTGGAGTTCAAAGAAGGGCAGTGACAAACACAGGGCAAGTCTAGGTCATAGAGCCAGCAGCTCCCAGACTCCCGGCCAGTGTGTCTTCCCGGTGCCAAGCAAGGCTGAAGAGATGGGCTGAGGCCACATGATAAAAAGCTCATCTGTCCCATCTGTAATTTAAATGATGTGGGCAGTTGGTCATAATAATGATAATTTTAATAAATTATGTCCCTTTATTCTTTGCAAAGCACTTTCACATCTATTCTGTCATTTGACCCTTAATACAATCTGGTGAGGTAAGAAAGGCAGACAAGGCTCCCCCTATTTACAGATGAGGAACTGAGTGTCAGAGAGGGTGTGTGAGTTGTGTGAGTTGTTCCAGATCATATGACAATGGAAGGATGACAAAGAATGGGCACAGACCTGATGCAGGCTCCTGAACTCTACCTCAGCCAGCCTTCCATCTTTACAAAGAAGAATGACAAAACTGGCTGGGAAAACAGAGGGAAGGGTAACAGGAGGGGTACAGAAAAGATATAAAGGAATCTAGGAAGCAAGGCTGGCAGAATTAAAAATTGCTAAACAAGGGTCTTCTCCATGTAAAACTCAGAAAGTAAAAACATCAAGAGGCAGATGAATGGTAAGGAAATAAGTAAAGACAGCCTAAAAAAGTGGAAAGGAGGGAGGATTATCTGACTGAATCAGGTAACACCTTCACCATTTGGGCATCTCCATACGCACACAAGAGGCAGATAAGGGTTTAATTAGCCTCTAGAAAAACTGTGCGATTCTCCTTCCTAGGTTTTCATTTAGTTTTTTTAAGGGTGTTTGGGGAGGAGAAAGAGTGTAGACATTTCCATAAACCAGTGTTCTCACTTTGGGGAGATTTGCCTTCAGATCAAATGTCTGGAGACATTTTTAATGGTCTCGACTTGGACTTGGAGGAGGGAGCTCCTGGCATCTAATGGGTAGAGACCAGCGATGTTGCTGAACACCCCCATGATGCATAGGAAAGCCCCCAACAATAGGAATCATCTGGCCCAAAATGTCAATAGTTCCAAGTTTGAGAATCCCTCACTTGAACTGATAAAACCACATTCGTGACTAGAAGACTCCACGGGAGCTCTAATTCTGGCTGAGTCCATGCCCTGACTATCTTAGGCAGCCTCTCCAGAGAAGGGGACACAGAAGGACACTGAGCACAAGGGCCTTTCCCCAGCAACGTGACTGTAGCAGCTCCATAAGATAGGTGCCCCTACAGAACTGGATGTGTCAGAGATTCTGGCCCTCCAATCCAGTTGGTGCTAGGACTGGATACTCCCGGAGAATATCCGGGAGAAAGCAGAGCCCACTGCATAGGTCTGAAGCCCCTGAGGTCAAAGCACTGAGCCCTCAGGGGAACCCTGGTTTGGGAGTTAGAAGGGCCATCTCCTCCCTCTGTCCCCAGTGACCTTCATGTGGTTGGGGTGGGTGGATTAAAGGGTACCGGTTGTGGGGGCAGATGGGCTGCCTGTCTCTTGCTAACTCTGTGGCCTCAAACAACTCTCTACCCATTCTGTTTTCTTTTCTGTGTATGTTGAAAATAGTAACAGCCTGACAATTTTGAAGGGAACATGGAATATAGTAATTCACATAAAGTTCACAATACTAATATATGGTGACTGTTATTCCCATGCCCTTTCCACCCTACATCTTCACTGAGCCTCAGGTTCCTTAATGATGAAGCCAAATTGTTGAGCTAATTCCTTTCCAAAATCCTTTCCAGCCTTAAAAATATCCTGACTGTAATGAGGCTCTCCTGGAAATTTCAGGCTTCTGGACTGCTGATATTTGGCATTGTCGTTCAAAGAACCAGGGCTCTCTATCTCCTTGGGTGATAGATTTTTCCATCAGCCTTGAAATTTTGCCCTACTCCAATCTGCATGTTCTGATGCCAGCCTGCACGCCCAGCTCAGGCATGATCTGTCCTCATCGCCCTGGCCTACCTCCGGTCTGGTGGAAGGACACACTACTTCTCTCTGTTCCACCACATTGGAGACAGCCAGCTGAGTACCTAACATATTTCTAAAAGGAAGACATTATGTAACAGGAAAAAAGGGGGTGATTTACTATATGAGAGTAATTTTAGTGGAATGAAGTTTTCACTTCGATATTTAACACATATAATTATTTTTATTATAGAAAATGCACATAAGTAAAAAGAAAATGAAACTGTCTATAATTTTACCATCTAGAGGTCACTAACTATAATACTTAGGCATAATTCATTTCAACTGGTAGATAGACCATGCTGTACAGTTCTGTAATCTGCATTTTCCCTTAGTAAAACATCATGGACATTTTCTATGTCAAATCATTCGGCTCTGCTATCACCTTATAAATGGCTGCATAGTGGTCATTTCTGGAGTGTGAAATAATTAATTTATCCAATCCATATTATTGATGGCTTTTGAGTTCTAAATTTAGCTACATCAAGTATATGGGAAAAAATACCCTTGCACCTATATTTGCATATTTGTTCAATCATCTACTAAGGATATATTCCCATGAAAATGGACACTCCATGTGAAAAGATGAGAGGCTTAAAGAACTTGTCCATCTTTTTATCCCCAGTATCTAACTATAGTATCTATCATGTAATACAATCTCAATATCTATTTGTTGATTAAATGAAATTTTCTTGAAGTGGAATTATTGAGTCAGAAGGTATGCATATTGGGGCGCCTGGGTGGCTCAGTTGTTAAGTGTCTGCCTTCGGCTCGGGTCGTGATCTCGGGGTCCTGGGATCGAGCCCCACATCGGGCTCCCTGCTCGGCGGGAAGCCTACTTCTCCCTCTCCCACTCCCCCTGCTTGTGTTCCCTCTCTCGCTGTGTCTCTCTCTGTCAAATAAATAAATCTAAAAAAAAAAAAAAAAGAAGAAGGTATGCATATTTTACATTTTAACATACATTGTCAAGTCGTACATAGAAAAAATATACAAATGTATAACCCCATCAACAATATCTGGAGGTGCCTGTTTCTACCTTGCATTTGCTAATATGGAACACCACTAGTATTTCAACTTTTGCCAAATAATCATATACGCATCTCTTAGATCCCTTGTGCTGTGAAATTTCTTTGCTTATATTATTTGTCCTCCATATATCTTTGTATCTGCTTGTATTCTTTACCCATTACTGTATTGAGTTTATCTTTTGCAAATTGATTTGTAAGTACTTTTATATATTAAGGATATTACCACTCAGTTTGTCATTCATGTTAAAGATTTTACTGAGTGCTATTTGTCTTTTAACTTTACCATTTTATTTCATATTTACATACACACATTATTTGAACTAAAATATTTACATCCATTCCTTTATGATTAAGAAGAGAGTCACACAAAATCAAATGCCTTCAGGAGCCAAGCAGGTAACAGATATGTGTAAAAGTACTATATGTAAGACCACCTAATATTTTATTACTGAGACAATCAGAAATGGTATGTCTTTGAGGCATCCACCTCAATTCTTTCCTTTCTTTCCTTCCTTCCTCCTTCCCTACCCCCTCCCCCTTTCTCCCTCCTTCCTTCCTTCCTTCCATTGCCCCCCCATTTCCTTCCTTCCTTCCCTCCTTTCTTCCTTGAAACCCCTCCCCTGAACAGGATGAATGTATCTGTTGACAGTACTGAGCAGGTATCATCAGTTTGTGATGTCTGCCTTCACAACTGCTTAGATGTCTATATATCTCTCTACATCTTCATGATATGATTTTTAATATATGCCTTTTTAGATTTATATTTTAAATCCATCTGGAATCCATTTTAACTGAAGGTGCAATGGATGGATTTGACTTTGTTTTCTAACTGATTCCATTTGTCTCACCATTTTTCAAGTTGTCCCTCTTTCCCCAGGAATTTTGAAAGACTGGTATTATCATATGCCAATTTCTTGTATACATAAAAGTCACCTTCTGTATATTCTATTCTTTCAATTGATCTATCTCTATCTCTATCCATGCCACTACCTCTCTATTCTATTTTCCATATGTCTGTAGCAGATCTCTGGTAGAATAATCCCAAGTCATCCTATGCAGCTCCCACACCATTATATTCTTTCCCAGATGTTTATTAGATAATATTGTGCATTTATTTATCTAAATAAACAATTTGGCAAGTAGAAATTTTGATTGGAATAGGATTAAATTTATTTTTTGAAAGAACTATAAGTTTTATCATCTAGTAACATAAATAAATATGTTAAGTTTTCCTTCATACACTTGGGTACAATTTTGTGCTTGTCTTCATCAAACTCAAAATTTTGCATCTTTCTTATTCATTAATAATTATGTATTTTAAAATTCTATTGCTATGGAGAGCCTCAGTGGCTCAGTTGGTTGAACACCCAGCTCTTAGTTTTGGTTCAGGTCATGATCTCATGGGTCAGGAGATTGAGCCCCTCGTCAGACTCCACACTCAGCAGGGAGTCTGCTTGAGATTCTCTCTCTCCTTCTGTCCCTCCCCTTGCTCTCTCTCTCTCTCCCTAAAAATAAGTAAATATGTTGGCTAATTGAATTTAAATTAAAAAATAAGAATAAAAATAAATAAATAAATCTTTAAAAAAAGAAATAAATAAAATTCTATTGCTATTTTGAATGAGATAGAGAAATATATATATTATATATGAATTACAAGAATGAAGGCATATATACACACACATAATCTTATTGCATTTTGCTCTAATCTTCCCAAAATATTGAATATTAATATTGATGCCAGGCACCTAATAACTTTCTTGTACTGGATTTTAGTGGAAGTTGCTTGTAATATTCATAAAGGTTTATTGCATGGTAAAGCCTACTTGGAAGCCAGGCTGTCTGAGTTCAAAGGACAGCTCTATTATAACAGTGATCAGTAGGCATGATATTTACTGTTAGATTCTGACACTTTATCATCCTACAGAAATATTATTCTCCTTCGTTATTAATATACTAATTTTTTAAAATCAAGAATAGATATTTAATTTTATTAATAAACTTATAGCAACCTATCAGATAATTCAAACCTATTTTTTCCTTTTCTCTCTTATTGCAATAAATGTTGATTAATAATTTCTTAATGTTGAACCATCCTTGAGTCTGGGAAAAACCCTTCTGGGACATATTATATTATACCTTTAACACATCAATAGGTTCAATTCATTCTTATCTTGCGTGAGTATTGTGCTATTCAAATATTTTACTTCTTTGTGATTAAATTTTATCAAATATATCTTCCTAGAAAAGCAGTCATTGTGTTGAGCTACTCAAATTTGTTAGCATAAAATTTAACTATATAACTCTTATAATTTATAAATTTCCTGTCCATATATATTATTTACTACTTTTAAATTTCTGATGCTATATATTTGTTTCCTGTCCTGAATAAACTGAAAATAATGAGTTTATTTATAACACAACCTGGATGACTCTCCTTAAGATTCACTCATTTATACTGAAGCTTATTCAAATCAATCTTTTTAAAAGATCTAATGATTTTAAAATCTGTAAGATTTTAAAAATTGTAAGATTTTAAAAATTAACAGACATCTAGAGCCTCTTAGCTCAGAACTTTAAAATTAAAACTAGCCATTTATTGAGTACCTACTACATGCCAGGTATCTAAAATACATTCATCTTACTTAATCATAATCATAATGTATTATTATTCTAATTAAATAGGTGAGGAAACCAAATCTCTGCATAGTCAAGTGACTTGCCTAAATTAACACAGTTACTAGGCAGCAAAGGTGGTATTTGAACCCAGATCCTTTCCTGACACTATGTTCCTTCAACAATAAGCTTTGTTGTCCAGATGAGCAATGACTTGTGTTCTGATTCAATGACCAAGGGTAACCTTGCAGTTGCTAAAACTATACATGAAGCAATCATTTCACTTTGACCCACAATGTTATCACTGCCTAGCATCTGGCTTGTTGGTTAAAAGAACAGTCACATGACTTCATCATTAAGCCTCATCTAGTATACCCAGCTCCCTATTTTCCAAGAGTGAGGCTGCAGTCAACTCCACCTGATACTCAAACAAGACTCAGCACCAGTTGTTCTTCTTGTCATTAAACCCTGGTGGGTCTCACTATCACCAAGTCTCATCAATTGAGGAGAGTATTGTTCTGGCTGATGGAGAGTTCCAGCTAATGAAGCATTGGCTGACTGAGAGCTGATTGCACTCTAGACACAAAAAGCCCACAGACAGAGAAAATTGATACTCTTAGACAGTGCTGATGGGAATGCAAGAACAGTTTGATCAAACTGAGCAAAATTATAAATATTCAAACACTTTGACCCTTGGAATTCCTCTTTGAAGGATTTACCTTATAGATAACTCACACAAGCATGAAATCATATATGTATTAGCTTTGAAAAACAAATACTGGAAACAATTAAAATGTTTGTCAATAGGAGCAGGTTAAATAAAACGTGATAAATGTCCAGAGTCTCTTACCCAGAATCCTTAGGGCCAGTTTTGATTCAGAATGCAGATTCTCCTTTTTGGGGCACCTAAGTGGCTTAGTCGGTTAAGCATCTGACTTTTGATCTCAGCTCAGGTCTTAATATCAGAGTTGTGAGTTCAAGCTCCACAGTGGGCTCCACATCCTACTAAAAAAAAAAAAGAACACAGATTCTCCTTTTTTATTTTAGTAAAGTAATACAACCCAAGTATGATATATACTCCTATTTCCAGCAGACTCTGAGCAGCACTCAGCAATAAAATATATTCATACTTCTGAAGCATACCCAATGAAACTAAGTGAGATCACCAAAACAATAAGTATTCTCATATCAGCTCAAGTGAATTTTTCAGCTAGATAGTTTGGGTGTCAAAATTTGGGGTAAAATTAAGTTTCAGGGCCTTTGGGATTTGACAATTAAAGGTAAGTGTTCTGGACCTGTGCTATGGAACACTGTGAAACCAGCTAAATATAAGTGGGGCAATTATACTATTGATATGGAAATGTTTTCCAAAATGAATTGTAAAGTGAAAAAGATAATATGTCAGGTTTTACACACACGCACGCACACACTCAAAATCTTATGTAGTTATGTAGGTTTGAGCAACAGATTATCTCTGAAAGATCCCATGTTGCTGTTTTCCCATACAGTTTGGTGTCATCCATGCTGGATGTCCACATATTGCTTTTATTCATTGATTTTTCAGCCTTATATATTGCTTACATGTTTCTCAAAGAAAAGTATTTGGAACTTCCACTTCTGGGAGGATGTACTAGATGTAAATTTCTCTATTCCTCCTGTTAAGTACAATCAACAATAAAATACTTGTGTGTAAATCTAGCAAAATGTGTGCAGGAATGGTATGGGGGAAACTAAAAAAATGCTGATGAAAGAAATCAAAGAGGTTCTAAATAAATAGAGAGGCAAAGTGTACACATGGATCAAAATAGAAATAGTAAAGATACCAGTTGTCTCAAACTGGTGAACAGGTTTAACATCATTTTTATCAAAATACCAACAAAATTTTATGTAGATATAGAAAAAAACTATTCTTCCACTTATATAGAATGGCAAAGAAACTAGAATTGGTACAATTTTAAGGAAAAAAATGGCAGGATGAATTATTCTACTCAATTTCAAACCTTATTATATAGCTACAGTAATCAAGATTGTATGGTATCTGTGGAGAGATACACACATAGATCAATAGAACAAAACAGAAAACCTAGAAATAGCTGCACACAAGTACAGTCAACTGATTTTTAGCACTCAATCTGTATAAGAGACTATTAATATCCTTAATATATAAGGAGTACTTACAAATGCAATATGCAAAAGAAACTCAGTGATGGAGAGAGAGCATCTTTAACAGAAGGAACAATCAAGAATTCACAGGCAAAACAAATCAGAATGAAGCAAAAACAAAGAAAAAAAAACTTTGACCCAAATCTCATATCTTTCTTTGCATGAATCAACTCAACATGGACCATAGAATGTAAAACATAAAACTATAAAAAATTTAGAAGATAATATTGGGAAAATCTTGGACATAGGGTTTGAGGAAGCATTCTTAGACATGACACCAAAAGACAATTCCATTTAAAAAACTGGTAAATTGAACGTCAAAATTAGAAATGTTTGCTCTGTGAAATCTTGTTAAGAGAATAAAAAGATACGGTATGACCCAGCAATTGCACTACTGGGTATTTACCCCAAAGATACAAAAGTAGGGACCTGAAAGGCTACGTGCACCCCGATGTTTATAGCAGCAATGTCCACAATAGCCAAACTGTGGAAAGAGCCAAGATGTCCATCAACAGATGAATGGATAAAGAAGATGTGGTATATATATACAATGGAATATTATGCAGCCATCAAAAGGAATAAGATCTTGCCATTTGCAACGACGTGGATGGAACTGGAGGGTATTATGCTGAGCGAAATAAGTCAAACAGAGAAAGACATGTATCATATGACCTCACTGATATGAGGAATTCTTAATCTCAGGAAACAAACTGAGGGTTGCTGGAGTGGGGGGTGGGGTGGGAGGGATGGGGTGACTGGGTGATGGACACTGGGGAGGTTATGTGTTCTGGTAAGCGCTGTGAATTGTGCAAGACTGTTGAATCTCAGATCTGTACCTCTGAAACAAATAATGCAATATATGTTAAGAAAGAAAAAAAGAAGAAGAATAATGTAGCAGGAGGGGAAGAATGAAGGGGGGGAAATCGGAGGGGGAGAAGAACCATGAGAGACAATGGACTCTGAAAAACAAACTGAGGGTTCTAGAGGGGAGGGGGTTGGGAGGATGGGTTAGCCTGGTGATGGGTATTGAGGAGGGCACGTTCTGCATGGAGCACTGGGTGTTATGCACAAACAATGAATCATGGAACACTATATCTAAAACTAATGATGTAATGTATGGGGATTAACATAACAATAAAAAAATTAAAAAAAAAAGAGAATAAAAAGACAAGCTACAGATTGGAGAAAATATTTACAAATATTATATTATATATATATATATATATTATATATTATATATAACATAAGTAGCTCTCAAAACTCAACAGTAATAAAACTATCCAATTAGAAAATGGACAGAAGACATATCTTCACCAAAGAAGATATACAATGTAATTAAGCACATAAAGATGTTCAACATCACTAGTCATTAGGGAAATGTAAATTAAGACCATAATGAAATATCACTACACACCTATTAGAATAACTACAATAAAAAAATAATAATGACAATACCAAGTGCTGATGAGCATGCAAAAAATGTAGACCTTTTATAAGTTTCTGATGTGAAAGTAAAATGGCACAGCCACTCTTGAAAACACTTTACAGTTTCTAAAAAAACCTAAATGCACACCAACCTTATGATCCAGCAATTGTGTTTCTGGACATTTATCCTAGATACATGAAACCTCTTTTTTTTTTTTTTTTTCTGAACAAAAACATTTACATGATAGGTTATAGCATCTTTATTTATAATAGCCCCAAACTGGAAACAACCAAAATTTTCTTTAATAGCTGAGTGGTTGAATGTGGTACATCTATACCATGTGCTATGGACTGAATACTCACATCCATCCTAAAACTCATATGTTGAAATCCTAATCCCCATGGTAATGGTACTTGGATATGGGGCCTCTGGGAAACAATTAGGTAATAAGGGCAGAGTTCTTATGATGGGATTAATACCCTTTTAAGAAGAGACCAGAGCTAAACCATAAGAGACTCTTAACTCTAGGAAACCAACAGGGTTGCTGGAGGAGAGGTGGATGGGGGGTTGGGGTAACTGGGTGATGGACATTAAGGAGGGCATTTGATGTAATGAGCACTGGGTGTTGTATGCAACTGATGAATCACTAAACTCTACTTCTGAAACTAATAATATACTATATGCTAATTAATTGATTTAAAAAAGAAGAAGAAAAAGAAGAGACCAGAACCTTGTTTCCTCTCTTTGTCATTTGAGGATTCAGCATGAAGACATCCATCTGCAAATCAGGAAGAGAGTTCTAACCAGACACCAAATAGGCCAACATACTGCTTTTGGACTTCCTAGGCTCTGGAACTGTGAGAAATAAATTTCTGTTATTTAAGCCACATAGTCTTTGGTATTCCATCCATTATAGCAGACTGAGCAGATTAAGACACCATGGAATACTACTTAGTGTTAAAAATGAAAGAACTATTGTGAAACAGCCTGGATGGACCTCAAGGTCATTACACTGAATGAAGAAAAAAAAAAAGCCAGTAACAAAGATCACATCATGTATGATTTCTTTTATATAACCTTGAAATAACATAATATAGCAATGGAAAGCAAATTAGTGGTTGCCACTAGTGGCTTAGGGATCTTGGAGGAAGGGAGAGGGTAAATGTAACTTAATAGGAGAAGCATGATGGAAATCTTTGTGGTGGTGGAATAATTCTCTATCTTGTTTCTGTGGTAGTTGTACAAACCCACACATGATAAAATGACAAACTACATGCACATGTAAAATTATTGTTTTGTTATTGTGCTACAATTATATATAATGTAACCATGAGGAATTTGGGTGAAGGTATCCAGGTCCTTTCTGTACTATCTTCACAACTTCTTATGAATCTGTAATTATTTCAAAATAAAGAGCTTATAAGAAAACAATTTTTGAATCTTGACTAATTAGCCATAGGAATGGCTGGCTGTCTGATTCTGCAACTATCATCTCCTTCCAGGAACCTGCTCTCTGTCTTTGCTCTGGGGACATTAACCCCTTTCTCCACCACACATACCATCTTCCTACTGTGGTGATGGGATTGGTTCTAAAATCCCTTTGGAGAGTACAGTCTCTTTATGTTTGGGCTTTAAACCAAGAACAAATGTGACATCTTCTCAATGTATGCCCCTTCCTATGTCACATCATTAAAGGGCCCACTTGGAAGTCATGCACAATGTATAACTGTTAAATTATATCAGGTCTAATTCTGCATAGATTACACTACAGTTTGCTTGTAAAACTCTTGTTTTTTATTTTTCCTCTTGTAGTTTAGCATGTACTAAAAGAACTATTTGTGTCCCCCAAAATTCTTATGTTGAAAACCTAATGTCCAGTGTGATGGCATTAGGAGGCAGGGATTTTGGGAGGTGACTCGTGAAGGTAGAGCCCTCATGAACGAGATTAGTGTCCTTATAAAAGAGGCCCCAGGGAGGTCCCTAACCTTTTCTGCCATGTGAAGACACAAAGAGAAGTTGGTCATCTATGAACCACAAAGTGGGCTCTCACCAGCACCAAATCTGCCAGCACCTTGATGTTGGACTTTCCAACCTCCAGAACTATGAGAAATAAATGTTTGCTGTTATAGGTTAACCCAGATATTTTTGTTATAGCAACCAGGATAGACTAAAACAGCATGCTATGGTTCTACTATAAAAATGTAAAATTAAATAAAGGAAACATCATAGTTTGTAGATAAGAATATTGGACTAGAAATGAAAACCTAAGTTCAAGCATTTTTACAGTATTTTTATATTATTGAGAGCAAGAGAACAACTTGTTTAACCTTTTAAAAAGATCACTCTGAAAGTCATTTGGAGGCAAGATTGGAGGGGAAGAGATTGAAGACAATGAGGGAGTGATGGAAATAGTCCAGCAAGGGTAACAAGGGAGCTCCCTTTATCTTTGCTAATGCTGCACTTTCTGTCTAGATACACTATTCCACCTCAGTTCAAATTTAGTATATGTTGGACAATGGGTCAAGCACTATTGGTTGCCTACCCAACAAGAATGACTGATTTTGTTTCACTCCTTCACCATACGGCTCAGAGGCAAATCCTGATTTATTTCGCCCAAACATGGCAATCCCTTTCCCATTAACAGTGATTTGTTTGAGGGAAGTCTGTGACCCAATTTTAGTCAATGAGTTGTGAGGGACAAGCTTGCTGGTGGTCTTTCGTGAAAATTCCATAACCCTCAGACATATAAACAGTGGGAATAAATAGTCCCTTTTCTTATACTGAAAATGATAATGCAGGTTCTAGCCAAGGACATAGTCAAATTAATGAAGATGGTAAAGTGAAAGATAGGGTAAAAAACTGGGTACTTGTTGGATTGCTGAGACACTGAATGACCAACTCTGTAGCCACATGACCCATAGACATGAGCTAATATATTTGTCCCTATTGTTTAAGTCAGCTATTGAGTCTTCTGTTAGATGGAATCAAAAGCACCATTATTAAAACAAACAATTACCATGAACCAGACACAGTGCCGTGAGTTAGAAACTGTAGTAAAGTTGACATAAGTCTTGCCCTCTAGGAGCTTGTTATCTGTTGGGAGAGTTCACTGTCTGGGTGCTAAGTGTTAAAATTAATCCCATCCTTCTAGGCTGTTGTCAAATTCTTCTGAGTCTCAAAAGGCCTACGCAGATTGAGTTCATTTTTTCATGAATTTTTAATACCTCTTTTATTATGCTTATTCTAGTCTGTATTGTCTTGCCAGTGAATATACATTCCCTCCACTGGAGGAGAGGGATGAAGCCATCCTGGAAGTAGTATATTATTTTTACTCTATTTTATCTGATTGTGAGGCTGGGGATTCAAATTGCACAATCACATATAGTCTACACATAATCACAGCCCTGGCTGTAACTCTGGTCAGATGATTTAATCTTCTGGTCCTGAACACAGGTCTACAAATATCATAAGTAAATATTTAAGAGAAGAAAGGCTAACTACTAAGTAAACAATTGCTATTTCAGGTCTCATTTTACTCCCTTAAGGTCAATGCCACAAGGGCACCTTCAAACCTCCCCTTTGTCCCTCTTCATGTTTATATGACATTACCTCTTTGGTGAATGGGAATACACATTGTGTAGCCTATTATAAAACTATACATTTTATTCTGTTGGGTTCTTTAAAAAAAGACATACACTCACTGGTTCCCTTCTGTTTTATCCCTAGGCTTACTCCATCACATACAAGTTGACAAGTCTAAGTTTAAGGAAAATCTATAGGCGTGCGACACATTTAATGAGTATAATCATGCCATCTGTCGATGCATAAAGCCTTGAGTTTTGTTCTCATAATGAACTGTGAAGCCCAAAACTATCAAATTAAAATGGAGAACTTCTTCAATCAGAGAAAGACATGTATCATATGACCTCACTGATAGGAGGAATTCTTAATCTCAGGAAACAAACTGAGGGTTGCTGGAGTGGGGGGTGGGGTAGGAGGGATGGGGTGGCTGGGTGATAGACATTGGGGAGGGTATGTGCTATGGTGAGCGCTGTGAATTGTGCAAGACTGTTGAATCACAGATCTGCAACTCTGAAACAAATAATGCAATATATGTTAAGAAAAAAAAAAAAAAGATAGCAGGAGGGGAAGAATGAAGGGGGGGAAATCGGAGGGGGAGACGAACCATGAGAGACGATGGACTCTGAAAAACAAACTGAGGGTTCTAGAGGGGAGGGGGGTGGGAGGATGGGTTAGCCTGGTGATGGGTATTAAAGAGGGCACGTTCTGCATGGAGCACTGGGTGTTATGCACAGACAATGAATCATGGAACACTACATCAAAAACTAATGCTGTAATGTATGGTGATTAACATAACAATAAAAAATTTTAAAAATGGAGAACTTCTTTGCTTTTCAGGTACAGAAGAATTGCTACATCTTTTTTTTTTTTAATTTTATTATGTTATGTTAGTCACCATACAATACATCGTTGGTTTTTGATTTGGTGATCCACGATCCATCGTTTTCGTATAACACCCAGTGCTCCATGCAGTATGTGCCCTCCTTAATACCCATCACCGGGCTAACCAATCCCCCCTCCCCCCTCCCCTCTAAAACCCTGTTTGTTTCTCAGAGTCCATAGTATCTCATGGTTCATCTCTCCCTCCAATTCCTGCCCCCCCCATTTTTCCCTTCCTTCTCCTAATGTCCTCCATGTTATTCCTTATGTTCCACAAATAAGTGAAACCATATGATAATTGACTTTCTCTGCTTGACTTCTTTCACTTAGCATAATCTCCTCCAGTCCCATCCATGTTGATGTAAAAGTTGGGTATTCATCCTTTCTGATGGCTGAGTAATATTCCATTGTATATATGGACCACATCTTCTTTATCCATTCATCAGTTGAAGGGCATCTCGGCTCTTTCCACAGTTTGGCTATTGTGGACATTGCTGCTATGAACACTGGGGTGCATATGGCCCTTCTTTTCACTACATCTGTGTCTTTGGGGTAAATACCCAGTAGTGCAATTGCTGGGTCATAGGGTAGCTCTATTTTTAAATTTTTGAGGAACCTCCACAGTTTTCCAAAGTGGCTGTACCAATTTGCATTCCCACCAATGTGTAAGAGGGTTCCCCTTTCTCCACAACCTCTCCAACATTTGTTGTTTCTTTCCCTGTCCATTTTTGCCATTCTAACTGGTGTAAGGTGGTATCTCAGTGTGGTTTTGATTTGGATTTCCCTGATGGCTAATGATGATGAAGTGTCTGTTAGCCATTTGTATGTTTTCTTCAGAGAAGTATCTTTTCATATCTTCTGCCCACTTTTTGACTTGATTATTTGTTTTTTGGGTGTTGAGTTTGAGAAGTTCTTTATAGGTCTTGGATACCAGCCCTTTCTCTGTAGTGTCATTTGCAAATATCTTCTCCCATTCTGTGGGTTGCCTCTTTGTTTTGTTGACTGTTTCCTTGGCTGTGCAGAAGCTTTTTATCTTGATGAAGTCCCAAAAGTTCATTTTTGCTTTTGTTTCACTAGGTTTTGGAGATGTATCTTGAAAGAAGTTGCTGTGGCCGATGTCAAAGAGGTTACTGCCTATGTTCTCCTCTAGGATTTTGATGGATTCCTGTCTCAAATTGAGGTCTTTCATCCACTTTGAGTTTATCTTTGTGAATGGTGTTAGAGAATGGTCGAGTTTCATTCTTCTGCATGTGGCTGTCCAATTTTCCCAGCACCATTTATTGAAGAAACTGTCTTTTTTCCATTGCCTATAAGCTGCCAAGACTGAAACAGGAAGAAATTGACAACCTGAATAAGCCAATAACCAGTAACGAGATTGAAGCAGTGATCAAAAACCTCCCAAAAAACAAGAGTCCAGGGCCTGATGGATTCCCTGGGGAATTCTACCAAACATTCAAAGAAGAAATAATACCTATTCTACTGAAGCTGTTTCAAAAAATAGAAACAGAAGGAAAACTTCCAAACTCATTCTATGAGGCCAGCATTACCTTAATCCCCAAACCAAGCAAAGACCCCATCAAAAAGGAGAATTTCAGACCGATATCTCTGATGAATATGGATTCCAAAATCCTCAACAAAATCCTAGCTAATAGGATCCAACAATACATTAAAAGGGTCATCCACCACGACCAAGTGGGATTTATCCCCGTGATATAAGCGTGGTTCAACATTCGCAAATCAATCAATGTGATAGAACACATTAATAAGAGGAGGGAGAAAAACCATATGGTCCTCTCAATTGATGCAGAAAAAGCATTTGACAAAATACAACATCCTTTCCTGATTAAAACTCTCCAGAGTATAGGGATAGAGGGAACATTCCTTAAGTTCATAAAATCCATCTATGAAAAACCCACAGTGAATATCATCCTCAGTGGGGAAAGCTGAGAGCCTTTCCCTTAAGATCAGGAACACGTGAAGGATGCCCATTCTCGCCACTATTGTTCAACATAGTACTAGAAGTCCTAGCAACAGCAATCAGACAACAAAAAGAAATAAAAGGTATTCAAATTGGCAAAGAAGAAGTCAAACTCTCTCTTTTCGCAGATGACATGATACTTTATGTGGAAAATCCAAAAGACTCCACCCCCAAATTACTAGAACTCATACAGCAATTCAGTAATGTGACAGGATACAAAATCAATGCACAGAAATCAGTTGTTTTCTTATACACTAACAACACAACTGTAGAAAGAGAAATTAGAGAAACGATTCCATTTACAATAGCACCAAAAAACATAAGATACCTCGGAATAAACCTAACCAAAGAGGTAAAGGATCTATACTCTAGGAACTACAAAACACTCATGAAAGAAATTGAAGAAGACACAAAAAGATGGAAAAATATTCCATGCTCATGGATCGGAAGAATAAACATTGTTAAAATGTCTATGCTACCCAGAGCAATCTATACCTTCAATGCCATCCGGATCAAAATTCCAATGACATTTTTCAAAGTGCTGGAACAAACAATCCTAAAATTTGTATGGAATCAGAAAAGACCCCAAATCGCCAAGGAAATGTTGAAAAAGAAAAACAAAGCTGGGGGCATCACGTTGCCCGATTTCAAGCTATATTACAAAGCTGTGATCACCAAGACAGCATGGCACTGGCACAAAAACAGACATATAGACCAATGGAACAGAATAGAGAAACCAGATATGGACCCTCAACTCTATGGTCAAATAATCTTTGACAAAGCAGGAAGAATTGCTACATCTTAAATTGGGAGATCTTCTACATGAAATAAACCCTAAGGCAAAAAAAGCTATGCAAAGGTACATCTTCTAATCAGTAACTGTAGTTTGAACCACTCCGTAAAATGTGTTAATCCTGTCCACAGTCTTCAATTTTACAGAGTCTCTGTGGCACTTCTTACAATTGAACCAGCACTCAGAGGCCACAGGGGATCAATGATCAAAGTCCCTGAATCTGGGGGTGCCAAGATTTCCTCTGCCTGGAGTCCTAGGCCCAGGCCCTCCAAGCTAATTGGATTTTCCCATCTTCCCTCAGTGTCTATTCCAGGAAAGAAAATTGATGGGAAGGCAGTGAAAACCAAAGAGAAAGTGGAGGAACAATCAGTCTCTAGACTTTTTTTTCTTCTAGTTTAACTCTGGTCCTGTCCTTTGAACTTGATATTTGATCTGGGTCTTCTCAGCTTCCACCCTGGTACTTCTAAGACTCTGGACAGATGTGTCATTTGATGTTCCCACTCCTGGCTGTCTCAGGTAGAAGAGACTATCTTTACTCCTGCTTAGGGACAAAAAAAAAAATAAGACCTGGTCCCCCCAAGTGTTATATTTAAATAGAAAGAGAACTGGGTGATGGGCATTAAGGAGGGCACATGATATAATGAGCACTGGGTGTTATATGCAAGTGATGAATAACTGAATTCTACCTCTGAAACTAATGATGTACTATATGTTAATTAACTGAATTTAATTAATTGAATTTAAATAAAATTAAATTTAAAAAAAAGAGAGAGAACTGGAAGAAACAATCCAGAAGGATGATGGAAAATTTACAAGAATGAAGTTGAAGTCTCATGCTGATGCCAATGGAGGTCATCTCCTTGGGAGTATATTGGTAAAACTAGTTATGTGAACAGGCTTTTTTAGACATTAGGATAGTAAAGGTCAGAAGAAGCAGTGACTCGTTTTGCAAAATTAAGCTTTTTTTAAAGATGTTATTTATTAGAGAGAGACAGAGAGCATGAGCAGGGGAGGGGTAGAGGGAGAGGGAGAAGCAGACTCCCCTGCTTAACAGGAAGCCAGATGTGGGGCTCCATCCCAGGACCCTGAGAGCATGACCTGAGCCAAAGGCAGATGCTTAACTGGCTGAGCCACCCAGGTGCCCTGCAAAATTAACATTAATTTCACTTTTTCTCTGATACACTAGACTGTCTTCTTCAAGAGTTCTTTCATTGACATCTCCTTGTCACAAGCCAAGTTGTGTCTGTAAGAGACCTTAGGGGTGCTTTGGGTGGGTGGCCAGGTGTCCAAACTATGTTTTGGACTGACTGGGTATGGGGAGTAGACTGTATGGTTTAACTCTATACAGAGCTGAGGTTTCATTCTTGGGGGCCAGAACTGGATTATAAACCCTACCTAAAGCAGCCAGGAATAAAATGGGTCAATTGAACAAAGGATCAGTTGAAGACAAAGTTCTTAGATTATGTAATGAAAATCAATGATAAGTGTCCAGTCCAAAGAAGAGCATGTTTGAATTATCTATTGCTACATAACAACTCAAACCAAACTTAATGGCTTAAAATAACAATAATCATGAATCCCTCATGAATCAGTAATATGTGCTAGGTTCATGTGGTAATATGGAGGCTGAAGGATATGCTTTGAAGATAGCACACTCACACAACTGGCAAGTTAATGTAAGTATTATGCATTAGGTTGTATCCCCCCAAAATTCGTATGTTGAAATTCTAACCCCTGGTACATCAGAAGGTGATCTTATTTTGAAATAGGATTTTTATAGAGGTAATCAAGTTAAAATGTGTTCATTACTGTGGCTCCTAATCCAGTATGACTAATGTCCTTATAAGAAGGGGAAATTTGGACACAGACATATATAGAAGGGAGACTGTGAAGACACAGGGAGAATGTGGCCATCTACTAGACAGGCAGAGAGGTCTGGAACAGATGATCCTTCATTGCCCCCCGAAGGAACCAAACCTGCTGACACCTTGATCTCAGATTTCTGGTCTCCAGAACTCAGACAATACATTTCTGTTGTTTAAACCATGCAGTTTGTGGTACTTTTTAACAGCAGCCCTCAGAAAGCAATCTAGCTAGCTATGAGTTTCTCTGCACATGGGCTTCTCCCTGGAGTGATTCAAGCTTCCCTGTGGCATGCTGGCTGGGTTCCAAGAATGAACATGCCAAGAACAGGGAAGCAGAAACTGCCAGTCTCTTCCAGCTTGGCACAGAAACTGGCATGGTGCCATTTTCCCTCTGTATTCTATTGGTCAAAAATTAAAAAGGTAGATTAAAAAGGAGGGAGCATAAATGTTACCTCACTTCTTGTTGGAAAAATCATCAAATAATACTGAGGCCATGTGTGAAAATATCTTAAGAATTGAGGCTGGGAAACAAAGTCAAGGATGGAGCATCTTTGTCATACCTTGTAAAAAATAACAGCTAACATCTATGGAATACTTCCCATGCCCTAAGCACTGTACTAAATGTTTATGTGCTTTTTATTTATTTCTACTCTACCCATTATCCTATGATATAGATGTTGTTATTATTCCCAGTTTGAAATCAAAAAGATCAAGCAACTTATCTAGGGTCATATAAATAGTGGCAGTCAGAACTGTCATTTAAAACTAAATTTCTGACCCCTGAGCCTGCACTTTTAGCCATTGCCCTCTGTTACATGTTCCAGGATGGCTAGAATAGGAGTTTCTATAGGATATAACTTTGATCTGAGGCTTTCAAACATGTGCCTGCTGGTGTCCAAGATTCTCTTCCAAAGCATGTTGCCCAGATCCTCAGGTTTAAAAAGAAAATGCAACCCAATTCCCCTTCCTTTCACTTTTTCATAAAGGTTAAGAATGAAATCTCATAAGTTCTATAAAACATCCATAGATTTAAAGAGGACGATACAGGCCAGATGAAAAAGTTTGTTACTCTGAGAATAAACTCAAGTGCATTGAGTTTACAGGCACTGGTAGGGGAATAAATCAATTTAACTCTATATCCCATCATTCTTTACAGGTTTGTAACAAGGTGTACTTTGTTAGATTTTAATCTGCCTACATTTGAGACAGCAAAGCTCTCCACAATCATCTTTTAATGGCATCGCAATTTATAGACAGTAACTAATTTCAAACTTCATAGCACTTGGCTTTTATGATTATTTCAAATCATTTAAATGCAAATGAATTTCCAGAGAGAGAAAACATCAAATGCCCTTGAGTGGCAACATGTAATAGAACTGTGTGCAGAAGCCACTGTAGGAATCCTAAGCGGTCGGATAAGGTTGGATGGTAAGGCTGTATAAAAGTGTTTGCCTAAATCCAATTTACATTTCATTCCATGTTATATTCTATTTACCCATTTTGTCATTTTAATATGACTTATTTACTTAATCCTCCACTGAAATCCCATCCACTCCTGATTGCAAACCTAAGATTCAGGTTAGGAAAGGAGAAATGGCAATGCAATATTCCAAAACAATAATCAAAGACTCCTGGATATCTCTTGCTTCTCCACACCTCTTTGCAGCCAATGATGTTACTGCACGCGGCAGCCCCAAACATCCATGCATGCATTAAACTATTGCTCTTCCTCCAAACTAAGCTTGTGTTTGCCCGCTGATCAAGTCGTATTTCCTTCACTGAATTACTAAGCAACCACATACATATACTGTTGGGACACAGAAGGCTGGCCCTTATGTGAATGCATGCTAGCTTGATAGTTCACAAAAGCATTGGAACTATCATGGCAGAGCCCATTTAGAGAAAAGTTGAGGATAGTGATGTGTTTTTCATAGAAGAGGAAAGATGTTATTTCATTCTCTCATTCCACTTAGTATATGACAAGCTCTGAGTTAGGTGTTAGAAATTTAAGCATAAACAGAGCATCGTCCCTGGTTCTATGAGTTCACAATACAACAGAGGAAAAGATGTAATTCTTCTTATTTTATTTTTTAAAGAATTTGTTTACTCATTTGAGAGAGAGAGAGAGAGAGCACAAGCAGGGGAGAAAGGCAGAGGGAGAGTGGTAAGCAAACTCCCTGCTGAGCAGGGACCCTGATGTGGGGCTCCATTCCAGGACTCTGAGATCATGACCTAAGCTGAAGGCAGATGTTTAACCAACTGAGCCACCCAGGTACCCCAGGAAAAGATGTAATTAAATAGCTATATAACAAGAGTGCACAAGACTGCAGGACAGTTGCCATCTCTGAGCCTTAAAGAACATGGAGGCAAAGGAAAGAGTGAATGATGTGGCAGATATTACAGAGAAGAGCTTCTTAATGGGGTCCCCTGTTTTTACTCCCACTCCTTGGGGCTTTCCCTCCACAATGCTCATCACATCTAATTTTTAATGATTCTAATTAGTGCCCCTCCCTTCCACAATGGAAGGGTCAGACAGAAACAGACAATATCTGTCCTGCTCAATGCCATATTTAATAGCTTAGCACAGGGCCCCGCACATAACTGTTCATTGGATATAAGCACCAATATAAAAATTTTCATCACCATTCACAAAATTGGCTTTCACACCCATTACGTGATCTCCTATCCATCCCTTTCCTGCCTGTGCTCATTCCCACTTCTCCACATTTGCCTGTTCTGATCTTTTTTGTTTGGACCACAGTCCTCACTTTTCTCTATGTGGTCCTTCAAGGACTACTTTAGTGACATGCTTTTATCATAGGAACTGCCTGATAATGCCACCTCTAATGACCTTTATGTCTCTAAATTTATACAACATAAATTATCATTTTAATGGTTTTCAGCATAAAACTAGTTTGTTCTTCTTGGCTTCATGAAGTGAGTGTTGCTGTGTCTGTGCATGTTCAACATGGAACTTCTTATGAAATTCCTTCAAAGTGAAGACTATTGAGTTTTCTCTGTTGTGTTCTCCACCTTCTAGAACACAATGGCAACCTCAACCAGCAGAATATGCAAGTCTGATAGGCCTTAATGAACACCTAACACTAGACATTGCTCTCCATTTTCGAGTGGAGCTACATGAGTGTCAGAGGCATGAAGTGGCCCAGCAAGCATCAAGAAGCAGGTGGGGACAGCAAGACCAGTATTCATTCCCCTCTATTCTAAACTACTCTTGTTTTCACTCTTATGCATTGCTATTATTAGATGCACAATGATGAATCATATGAAAATAAGAATTTGAACCCCTCAAAATCTCTTTTGAAAACCAAGTTACTTCCCTCATCCAGGCTTCCCTCTTCTCATCTCTAAAAACAAAAACTCTGGATTAAGGGACTTTCTCCATCCCCTCACAACTCAGAAGTTCCAGTTTCCATTTTCTGAGTTAATGGTTTCTACTGCTCAAGGGAAAGAATGTAAGAATCTGAATTTTGAAATTAAACACTATGATATATGACATATGACGTAATAAACTTCCAACCCTCATATTACAATGTAATTACATTTTTACATTAACTTGTGTCAAAAAAAATGAACTAGGCAGGGAATACAGTACGTAGATATCACTCCTAATCTTTTCTAAAGAGCTTAGAATTTAATTAAATAGACTGACAGGTGAGACAAAAATTACAGGGAGAAAATGAGTCACCTACTCAAGGAACATAAAGCCCATGGGCAAGCTCCTTGAGTGGTATGTACCTACGAGCACAAACCCCATCCACTAATTTGACAAGAGTTTCAGGACAGCTTCAAGAATAATGTTTGGAAAAGACTATGAAAGATTAGTTGGACATCAAAAAAGTGATTCATTTGGGGCCAGAGGACATGAAGGATGGTATAGAGTACAGTTAAGTGCATAGACTTTGGACTCATTGAGATCTGAGTTAAAGCTGGACTCCATAACTTCTAAGTGCAACCTGGACCAAGTTATTTAACATCCATAAGCCTCAACACAATCAGCAAGCAAAGGTAAATAAAAATATTTCCCTCAAGTGTTTTGTGTGTGGTTTCAATGATACGATTTATGCAGCTCCCAGAGCATAGCAAGTGCTCAATAAAGCTAATATAACAGGAGATCAACATTTATTAAATTGAATTCACACAGTTTTAGAAAGGTATAAAGCTGAGACAATTGCCTCAAATCCTTTCTGGAAGTCAGAGATTGTAAATAAGCAACAAAGATGGGAGATGGAATGGAAGTAGGAAAGGAAGCTGAATAATAGTTGTCACAAATATTGACAAAGGATTTAAAAAGCTTCTTCTGTGCTTATATCACTGGATAGTCTCAGCAGTTTTTGAAATGGGCAGAAAATGAATTGTGATTCTCACTTTAGATATGAGGAAATCAAGTGACTTATTTGCAGTCACCTAATTACAGAGATGTGGAGCTGGGTCTCACACCCCAAGTCTTCCAAAACAAACGTCCTCAACAGAGGAGCTCAACAGAGGCTTAGATTTCGACAGACGCAGTAGGGGTTATATGTAAAGACCTAAAAGGGAAGGGATAGTGAATTATAAGAATGTGATAAGTGTGGGACAAGTTGACACAGAGTGTGGGTCTAGAAAAGAGATAAGAAAATGGCAAAAGAAGAAATTTCCAGGAAGTCCATGGAAAGGAATACTTGGTTGTGGTCTCAATGTATAGGCTAGGACTTTTAACTCTCATCCTGGAGTGTAGTTATATAGATGTGAACACCCAGTTAATATCCGCTCTAGAAAATGGGCTTTCATCCTGACCTGGGACAGAAGAAGGAGAGCCTTGGTTCCCTGTTCCATCTCATAGTGTGTCCTAGTGAGGGTCAGATGCTGTTTCAGGGGCTAGATGTACAGAAATGAGAAGCTAACCCTGTTAGTGCTGTTGAGACCTAGCAGGGGAAACAAATAAGAAAAAAAACAATTAACAAAATGGAAAAAGATTATAACAGAGGCAAGCACAGGGTTCTCTGAGATCAGAATGGAAAGACCTGCACAGGGATAGAAGTTGAGGACACCTTTCTTGACCTGCAATGAGTGGACTTAGCCTCAAAGGATGAGCACAAGATGAGCAGGGGAGAAAACTGAAAAAAAGGAGGTGTAGGAAGAAATAGAACTCCCAAGTTCCAGGCAGAGAGCACATCTCATGCAAGGGAATTGCAGTATTGAGTGGATTGATCAAATTTCTCTATCCCTATTCCTAGGCTGCATCAAGAAAGCCACTTAACTAGAGATGCCATTGTTCCTGTCCCACACATACTCCTTCTAAAGGTACCTCTCCATCTGTGGAATGGAATATCCAGTGTTATTTTGTCCCACATAGCCTGGCCTTAGCTAGTGAAAGCCAATTAGACCAGGGCGGGCACCTGGCCCATGGGCAGAATAATCAGTGACACCTACACCTGCCATAGGTACAGATCTTTCATGTGACATGAAAAGATGCTTCAATCAGATGTCTCACTCATTAACTTAAAATAGGAGAACAGAGGGACCAAAGTAGTAAGTAATATGAGCAAAAGCCAAAAGGAGATATCTAGAATTATCAGAAGCAAGAATCAGAGAATCAGAGAAGAATCAGAGAAGGAGAGAGATAGGAAGACAAAGCCATAAAGAAGACAAAGTTAGCAGGGCAAGGGAAGCATGAACAAAGTTAGCAGGGCACAGTTAACAGGGCAAGTAAGACAAAGTTAGCAGGGCAAGGGAAGCCATAAGGAAGACAAAGTTAGCAGGGCAAGGGAAGATATAAACAAAAAGATAAAAGTGAAGATATAAACAAAAAGAAATGTCCGATCTTCATGTGAGAGAGAAGAGTGATCTGTTCCCTGTTGGTCCCTGGCATTTTCATCATATTACATGCTACTGGAGATATAGTAAAACAAGGTGAAAATAACAGAAAATTCTGAGTCATCATTCTTGACAGTTTTCTAACCAGAGCCCGTATTTGGGATCTAGACTAACCAAACAAAAGATATTCATATAGCAATGTTAACAAAATATAAATTTAAAACAAACAAGTGAATTGGAAGCAAATATTTGAAGCCTAAATATTGATGACTGATTTGTCCCTGAGCTTTCTGGCTGTGAGAGCAATGAGGGCAATGCACTGTTAGTGAATTTCATTAGTACAGGAAGGAAGGTCTCAGTTTCCTGGAGGAAATAATAGTTTTCCTGTCTCAAACTTCAAAATTGATCTCCATATGGGTCATTCTTTGGGCTACTCATTTGTGTGGTAGATATCATCCTCCATGAAATTTCAGAGCAAATGCAGAAATAGTTTTCAGTCTTAAAGTCTAACTAATTGAGAGGAGTCCTGGAAGGAACTCATATGGCCTATGTACCCATCTGGTGACTCTAAATGGAACTCAGCACACTCTGAACTCTGGTCAAGCTCTGTCTCTTCTCTTCCATGCTTCCTCTCCCTTTCCATGCCCTGGGGGCATATGGGCAATAGACTATAACCTTCAAGAAGGCAGGGGATTTTGTCTGTTTTGTTAACTGATGCATTACCAGTGTTGAAAATAGGGACTGGTACACAGTTAGGACTAAGTCTGTATGTGTTAAATTAATGTGGAATGAACCATTCAGATCTCAACCTATAAACAACAACAGATTTCATTTGCTAAATGTCCTATCAAACATTTTTCACTCATTACTGAAATTACATGTTTGAAATTGGCCTTCCTGGAAAACTGTAAACTCTTTGAGGGCAGTATTAATTTCTGCCCTATCCCAGGCTTTGCTCTGGGCCCTGTATTTAGAAAGTGTGCAATACACAAATGACCAGGGGTGCCTGGGTGGCTCAGTTGGCTAAATATCTGACTCTTGGTTTTGGTACAAGTCATGATCTCAGAGTGGTGAGATTGAGCCCCGCATCAGGCTCCATGCTCAGTGGAGAGTCTGTTTGAGATTCTCTCTCTCCCTCTCCCACTCCCTCTGCCCCTTCCCTGCTCAAATAAATAAATAAATCTTTTAAAAAATACATAAATGACCAATGAGTGACAATAGGCATGAATGACCTGTGAGTCACATAATGAATCATGTGATGCAGTTTCTAAATGCAACATTATCAGAGACAAATAAGATAGAAGGATTTCAGGGCTACTGAAATAAAAGAGAAGGGATACAGTGACTAATGATGAAAGAGGAAGGTAACAAGGACAGGTGACAAGAGATAAAAAACAAGGAGAACCAGAACAAGGCTGATGACAAGGAGGAGGACAAACTCATACCTATCATCTTAATTGATTTTCCAAATTCTGTAAAACCTGGATTGTAACCATCTAACAGATATAGAGACCAATATTCAAAGAGTATTAGTAAGATATATTCAATGGATTGAGCTGAAGATATGAGAACTATGGTTGTTAAAGATTGTGCCAAAGAACCACTAAATCATATTGCTGGTATAGATTGCTCAGGACCACCTGGCCCATTCATCTATTTATAGACAAAGGAAAAATGTCCTGAGAGATCTCACTGGTTGCCCAACCTTGCCCAAATACTTGTTTGGTGTTGCAAGTGACTCCTCAGATGATTGACACAACAAATAAGTCTTCTATTTTCTCAAATGGGATCCTTCAGAAGTTTGTGGGATCAGCAGAAGCTGATCAGGATGTGAGTGAAGGCAGAGAACTTCTAGTTTTTAGTCACTGCACCTTCTCTTCCGTGCCAATCCAGGGAAGCACACTAAAGCCAAGGTTAGTGTGATTATCCTCTCTGATTGCTAAGTAACTCCTGTACCTGACCCTGAAAAAAGCCCCAGGGAAAGCCAAAGGTCAGATCAGCCAAAGACCAAAACAATATGGCTGACCTTTGCAAAGGTGTTGAGACTTCACAGAGAGATTTGTAAGAAGGGAGGCTTGTCTTGCAAAGTTCAGCTAATTTTTGTGAGGAGAAGTGGCACTCTGCTCAACTAATGCTAAGTGAAACCTGCAGGGGCACTGACAGTGGGTCCCTTTGGCCTTGGTGAGCCAGGTGGACCCCTCAACTGACATCCTGCTGGAGTCACATTTGGAATTTTCAGAGAATGGACCTTCACCACCTGAATGAAGTGGGATTCAAAGAGATAAACACATAAGTGTTATGCCTAGAAACAGCAGGACACCAGGAAAAATACAATTATTCTAGCATTTAGCACATTATCCATTCTCCTAAATGTAGGGTTCAGAAGTCTTTGGTATTTTGCATACAATGAAAACTTTTTCAAGCAAAAACTTATTACAAAGATTGGTATGTCAAACAAAATCTGCGTGCTGTTAACTCAAACAGAGATGGGGACCAGAACCTGTCCTTTAAGCCCCCTTATTCCCATAGCTGCTGCAGAAGCATCTCTAATGGACTTAACGTTTTTAAATACCAGTGTAATAAAATGAATCTCAACAGCACACTTCCTTGTGTGATTATCTGCTTAATATCTACCTGCCCTGCTGTACTAGTGCCTTCCCAAGGACATACACCATGTCTGATTCTGCTCAACGTAGCATTGCTGGTGCCTGGCAGAGTGCTCTAAACAGCGCTTGAGACAGTGTGTGGGAAAACACTTTGTAAATTCTAAAAACTCTAAAAGGCTACAGCTAGAAGGTAGTGGTCTCAGTTCACTCGCCAGAATCTATTTTCAGTAAGCAATTATGTTCAGTCGAGTTCAAAGTGTTTTCTCAGTAAGTTCACGGACTCCCAACAAACAGAGAATTCTTGTTTGACTGATGCCTGGCAGACACATGACGTGATTCCTAAGCCCATCACAGCTTGTCATCATTTAAACACTGCCTGTCCCTCTCACTGGCTCCATGTCCCACAATTCATTGTGTGGGGAGCATCCATTGTCTCCGGGCGCTCTCTCTCTCTCTCTCTCTCTCGAACACCTGCTCTAACTCCTTTCAAACCGCCATGCAACAGCAGAATGTAATTGCACTTTCATCTTCCTTAGGTATCATGTCTAGAAAAAATCGGCAGTGAGTCTATTCTTCTGATTAGATGGGCACGGCAGCAGAAAAATAAATTGAACCTCTGTCTTTCTGTGAAATCCAATATTTCACAATATACTATTTGACACAGCTCAGATTGCATTGATCTGAATCGGAGCATTGTAGCACACTCAGAAAACATTCCCTTTTATTACATTACATGGATAAAGAGAGGTTTAAAGGCCCAAGGCATAAACAAAATCTTGAGCTTTCGTTGCTGGCTCATTGACATACTGGGTGTTAATTAAATCTTTAGAAAGTGTACTGCTTGGTTCATGAGCTGACATATAATGACAATGACTTGTAATGCTTCACACCTCATAGGGTCATGCTGCAAAATATGTGGATTGGAAAATCTATCCTGCAGGACTCCCCACCCTGTGGAGAGACAGACACCCCACAAATTCAGCCTATGGTCATTCCTTTTATGGAGATGCCTTTTGCCTGGAGATGACAAAGAAGACCCTATAGAGGAGGAAACATTTGCAGAGAGCCTGGAAGAGCCAGCTGATTTTGCTTGGTGGTACCAGGTAAAAAGATATTCCAAGCAGAGGGACTAGAATGTGCAAATGAGTAAGCACAAAATCTCTCAGCCTCTGGTTTGTCTATATTCCTCCAAAAGCGTAAGAATGGAGTATTCCACTGGAGACTGTCTACTGTGCAGAAATGAGGGAATCTAGCAGTAAGGCCCTGCTTGTTCAATCCATCACTCTTTTGTAGGTGTACATAGGCTAGCAATCAAACAAATCCTGAGTTATTTTCCAGTGAGCAGCTGTCTGGTCAGTTCTCTTCCTTCCTGAAGTTATGAAATTCCTCTTTAAGTATTTTCTCATAAGCAATTTCACCTTTACTGTTTTACTTTTACTATTTTTCAGAGCATTTTTACCTCTAGAGATTATTTTAATCTCATCATTTTTTGTTTAGTTATATAAATTACCAATCCCCTCTTCTCTGATCCTTTTAGCAAGCTTGTCTCCATGTCTATGTACATCCTTTATAAAAAATGTTGTCCAGGATGGGATCAGGAGAGCCCTGTGGAAAGAAGACTTTCACTACCTCCATTCTGACCCCAGTCTGTACTTTCTGATTGATTAAATTCTTCTTTCCAGCTTATCTCTTGACTCAGGCAAAAGACCCCATGGGCAAAGCATCCCATGATGGTAACCAAAACTACCCCCTCAAGCCCTGACATCAGCAAAACCCATGTGATTGACCCCAAGACAATGATCAACTTGACCTTCACTGCCCACCAGCACATATCCACTGATCTTTGTCTCACATTTTCTGTATATAAACCTAGAGGTATTTTCAGCGCTTTGGAGACAGTCTTCGAGACATTATTCCACTGTCTTCCTGGTGTAGGCCTCACTGAAATCAGTTCATTTTTTGTGCCACCACTACTTATCTCTCTGCCTTTGGATTTTGTCAGTGGTTGGTGGCCAAACCTGGCCTGTTTGGGATCCTCAAAGCCAGGTACTTTTGCACCCCTGTGCCATGGTTATACTGTGGTGCCCCAGGAGAGGGCTGACTTGGAGATCACACAGAATTATTTATCAGCAGTCTCTGTGTAGGGTTGATTTACCATTTTTGACTGTGATTTCCATTATTACTCTTGAGTTATATGATTTTTGATAACACAAAGCAACACAGTGAAAAAGCACCAGAGAGTGAGATAAGATTTAAATGTGAATTCTGACTCCGCTACTCTCTATATGAAGAGAGGCCAGACCTTCTTCTCTGAGTCTCAGTTACTTAATCTCCAAAATGGAGACAAAAATTCCTTCCTCTGATGAATAGTTTAAAAATGTAATTCACTGACTCTCAATACCCGGAATCTAATAGGCCCAGAAACATGCAAATGCCTGTGGATGCTCATACTGACACTGATACTGGGCCAGTCCTAAAAATAAACACTGCTTCTTCTTATTTCCAGGTGTTGAATAACTTAGAATATTTTCCTCCCTCACTCGTTTAATCCCTCTGGGACATTTTGTCAGTGACATCTTTCAAAATATCTTCTATCTTGCAGTAATGGCTTGCTTCATTATGGAATAATGAGGGCTAACAAATCTGATTGTACTGATTCTTTCACTACAAATAGATCACTGGTGCTGAGCATTGTCTGTTTCAGAACTCAAAGAATGAGTGTTTGCAGATCAAACAAGAAATTATCCCTTTCCATTTGCTTCCAGCACTCCTGCCCCTTTAAGTACCGAGGAATTGTAGGTGTTGCTGGGACTGAAGCAGTCTCTTGTAAGGGAACCTGTGAGCCATATCAAAGCAGAATACAAATCAGAACTAAAATTCTAGCCCAGGTCCACTTCAGAATCACTATGCAACCTTGGAAAATATATTCCACTTCTCTGAACTTTTTCTTCCTTCTCTAGAAAGTAGGCACAATATTATCTACTTTGCAGCAAAGTTAAGAGAGTGGTGTGAAATAGCATGAAGGTACACTCAAGAAGAAGGTAGCTGGTATTAATAAAATGTCTTCTGGGGGTGCCTGGGTGGTTCAGTCAGTTAAGCATCCGACTCTTGATTTTGGCTCAAGTCATGATCTGAGGGTTGGGTCAGGTCAGGAGCTCAAGCACTGAGCAAGGAGCCTGCTTACTATTCTCTCTCTCCCTCTCTCTCTGCTCCTCCCTCCCCCCCGTACAAGAGCCTTATGCATAGAAGGGGAAGCTCTTTTCCAATACATAAGTTAAAAAACCAACTATTGTTTACTGAGAATTTGCTGTGTGCAAGTATCATATAAGTCACTGTGGAGAAAAAAAAATGCAAACCATTCTGTCAATGAACTACTGTTCTCATATGGGTGATATGCATCATATGTTAATATGCTTCTGACAAGTTATAAGTGGTGATTGTCATGAGAGAGGTGAAGGCAAAGGACTGTGAAATTCCAGAGGATGGAGAAGGATTCTACTTGTGTAAGGCCATGAAGATTCCCTATAGAGAAAGAAAGACTTTGAACGTGGCCTTAAATGGCAAGCAAGGGTAGATCTGAGGAGATAGGGTTTAAGGTAAGTTAAAGCTCCTTGGTTGTATACACCAGAAAGCAAAGGACACAAAAATTAATAGTTCTCTTAAAGGAAAGAAAAGGTTTGTTGGAAAGATGCATCAAGGAGGAATTGAAATACCAAACTTGAGGAAGGCCAAGAACCAAGAGATATCTGTCTGGACATGTCAGCAACAGAGGCACATGACTCTTCTTTCTAGGATGCAGCTAAGAAATAATTAGCTTTTAGCTGCATTTCACAACTTGACATCTCTGTTCTTGTGCTCAAATTCTAAGGAGAGAATCCAATTGATACAATGCATATTAGTCACAAATAACCAGTGGGGAGGGCATAGTCATTAGGGACACCTTTGTAAGCAGGGCAACCACCCCAATTTGTGTTGATAATGGATCAGAATGAAGGAGTGCATTCCAGGGAGAGGGACCCAGTAAGCAGTAGCATGGAGGTTAGAAAACTCAAAAATAGAGAATTGTGTGAAGCATGGAGAGATTATGCGGTCTGTGAAGGAGAGGAACAGAAGATGAAAGCCAGAATCTGAATCTATTCCAACAATGCCTTCAAGATCCCTTGGATAAAGAGTGAGTAAGAGATGAGATCAGAAAGGAACAAGTGACATTTAGACAGATTATTGCAAAGAAATTAATCCTGTGGGATCTGCTGGGGTTGTTACTGAACACTGGGACAAAAATTACTCTGTGATCACCGCACAGCAAAAGCAAAATGGGTTAAGTTTAATTCCACCTCATGGACAAAGTGCCTGTTCACAATAAAGAACAAAGTACATCAAAAATTTTGAAAATACTTCTTGAATTAAATTTATCATACCTTAAAAAATCTTGCTTTGATTTTCTTATCTAAATTGATTATACTCTCTATTGGGATATGTGCTTTGTTTCTAAATGCTGTTTAATTCTCATTCATTTACTCAACAATTTTTTTTTTTTGATAATCTGAACAACTGTTCATTCACTCAATAGACAAATGCTGTCTGCTTCAAGATGGGGAACTCAATCTCTACATTTAATTTCTGTCTCTGTAACTTCTGTAAGTTGTTCATATATCTTTTCCCATTTTAAACTGGGTTGTCTTTTCAGACTTAGTTTATAAGCATTACTTACATATTCTGTACATTAATTTTGTATTATTTTAAATATTTTTTCTCAGAGTGCCATTTGTTCCTTCGTTTTCTTTGATAGCTTTTTTAAAAACAGAAGTTTTTAATTTTTGAGAGGTTACACTTATCAAACCTTTCCTTTATGTCTTTGGAGTTTTATGTCTTCATGGAGAAGGCTTTCCAATCCCCAAATTATAACAAAATGTTACCTTCTGTTTTTCTAATACTTTTGTTCTAATAGTTACATTTATTTTTCACTCTAAGACATCTATTGTTTATTTTTTATTTGTGTGAAAATACATTCTAAGTTAATTTTTAATGTAAATTAACTTTTCTAAAATAATTTTAAAATGACAATTTTTAAAACATTCTAAATCATTTATTGATAAGTCCATCTATTCATCAGTGATTTGAAATTACAATTTCCACATGAAATATATACATGAAGCCTGGGGAATATATGCATGAGTCTGTGGATTCTCTATTTAGAATAGAGAATAAACTCATTGGTTCATTTGCCTATTCTTATGCCAATACCATATTGTATTAATTACTACCATTTCATATATTATACCTTAAGTCCAGTGAAACAATTGCTCCTTTGTCTTGTTTTAAGTTACCATTCCAGATTAATTTTAGAACTGACTTATCTGGATATTATCCTATTAGGTAATATGTCACAAGATACAGGTAAACACACAAAACTCGATTACATTTCTATCAATAATTTCTATCACAAATTTATCAGAAACCAAAATTCAAAGCACAAACCATTTGTAATCACTCCAAAAAATAAAACATGCAGGTGCAAATCTAATAAAACACTAACAGGATATATATGTAGAAAACTATAGAACTCCGATGAAAAGAAGAAAATAAGATCTAAGTAAATGGAGAGACATATCATATAAATGCAATGGGAGATATAGAAAAAATGTCAATTATAACTATGTTGATATATAGATTTAACACAATTCCTACCAAAATCCAATCAAAATTTTATAGATGTAGGCAAACTTATTTTAAATTATATATGTAAAGGCAAAGCGCAGCTAAAATTATTTTGAAGAGGAAGAGTAAAATGGAAAGAGTCACATTTCCCCATTGTAAGACTTATAATGTAACTACAATAAGTGTCACATGTGGTATTGGTAGAGGGGTTGGCACATAGACAATAGAACAGAATAAAAAGCCCATAAACAGATCCACAAAAATATACTCCTCTGATTTTTGACAAAGGTGCAAAAGCAACTCAAGGAGGAAGGATAGTATTTTCAACCAATGATGCCCGAACAATTGGACATCAAAAGGCAAAAATAAACCTCAAACTAAACTTGATTCCTTCTACAAAAATTAATAGAAAATAAATCACAGATCTAAAAGTAAAATGTAAAACTATAAAATTTTCAGAAGAGAAGATGAGAGCATCTCTGTGACCTAGAGTTGGGCAAAGAATTCTTAGACAAAATGATCTATGAGAGATCTAAAAAATAAAGTGGATAAGTTAGACTTAATTGAAATTTAAAATGTTTCCTCTGTGAAAAACCTGTTAAGAGGACAAAAAGACAAGCTACAATGAGAAAAACTATTTGCAAGAAGGGGGGCGGAAAACGGAGGGGCAGACGAACCATGAGAGACTATGGACTCTGAAAAACAAACTGAAGGTTCTAGAGGGGAGGGGGTTGGGGGGAATGGGTTAGCCTGGTGATGGGTATTAAAGAGGGCACGTTCTGCATGGAGCACTGGGTGTTATACGCAAACAATGAATCATGGAATACTACATCAAAAACTAATGATGTAATGTATGGTGATTAACATAACATAATAAAAAAAAAGAAAAACTATTTGCAAATCACATATCTGACAAAGGACCTCTATCCAGAATATATTTTAAAAACACTCTAAACTCAATAGTGGGGGGAAAAATGCAATCCAGTTAGAAAATGAAAAAAAGAAAAAAGACTTGAACAGACACTTTGCCAAAGAAGACATATGAATGGTGAATAAGCATGTGAAAAGATTTTCAACATCACTAGCCATTAAAGAAATGCAAATTAAAACCACAATGAGATACCACAAAAATCTATTAAAATGTCTAATATAATACTGATAGTACCAAATCCTGGAGACCATGTGAAGAAAGTGGATCGCTCATACACTGATAGAAGGAATGGAACTCGTACAGCCACTCTGGAAAAAAATTTGGCATTTTCTTTTAAAGTTAAACATGTGATATAAGTCAGGCAGAGAAAGACAATTATCATATGGTTTCACTTATTTGTGGAATATAAGGTATAGCATGGAGGACATTAGGAGAAGGAAAGGAAAAATGAAGGGGATCGGAAATAGAGGGGGAGATGAACCATGAGAGACTATGGACTCCAGAAAACAAACTGAGGGTTTTAGAGGGGAGCAAGTGGGGTATGGGCTAGCCAGGTGATGGTTATTAAGGAGGGCACATATTGCATGGAGTACTGGGTGTTATACGCAAACAATGAATCATGGAATGCTACATCAGAAACTAATGATGTGCTCTATGGTGACCAACATAACATAATAAAAAAAAAAAGAAAAAAGAAAAACATTTATGCAATTAAAAAAAAAAAAGTTAAATATGCATTCACTACATGATCCAGCAATGCCCTTTTAGGGCGTTTACCCAAGAGAATTGAAAATATGTATTCACACTAAAACCTAAACACAAATGATCATAGCAGCTTTATTTAGAATATCCGCAAGCTGGAAACAATACAAATATCCCTCAAGGAATAAATAGTTAAACAAACTCTGGTACATCACACAAGGGAATAATATTCAGCAATAAAAAGAAACAAAGAAACAAATTGTTGGATAGGTGGATCTCAAGAACATCATGCTCAATTAAAAAAAAAAAAAAGCCAGTTTCAAAAGATTGCATATCCTATGATTCCATTTATATATCATCCTCAAAATTACAAAATTATAGAAATGGAGAATAAATTAGTGTTAGTCAGGATTTAAAAGAAGGTTGTGACTGTAAACGGATAGCACAAAGGATTTCCTATGTAATGAAAAAAACAGTCCTGTATCTTGACTGTGGCGGTAGTTATACAAATCTATATGGGTGATAAAATGGCATGGAACTTATACATGTAAACTATAGACATAAAAAATGAGTGCATGTAAAAACTGATGAAATCTGAGCATGGTTCGTAGTCTAGTTAATTGTATTAGGCTGATGTCAATTTTCTAATTTTAATAATGTACTATACTTATCTAAGTAATGGGTACATTAGATCTCACTGTACTCTTTTGAAACTTCTTGAGAGCCTATAATTATTTCAAAATAAAAAGCTTAAAAAGGTACATAAATGGAATTGCACTATATATATTCTCCTGTAACATTTTGTACCTCAACATTGTGAGCTTCAACCAGAGGACTACCTATAGCTCTTATTTATTCATTTCCACTGCTATAGTATTTTCACTGTATACTATTCCATAACTTATCATTTATCTTTCCAATGATGTACATTTAAGTTATTTCCAGTCTGTATTGTTTTTGTTTTTGTTTTACTATTCACAACAGCAATGCAATGAACCATCTGGTGCATGCATAAGATCATTTCTCTGGGGAACTGGATCATAAGAATGGACTTTCTGAAATTTATTCTCCAAAGTAGTAACAACAAGTAGTTGTGAGCAATCTTCTTTTTCAATATGTGGTATTATCAAGCTTTTAAATCTTCTCCAGTTTGAAGATGGGAATCAGTATCTTATCGTTTACTTTTGCATTGCACTTATTATAAGGGTTGTTTCAAATATTTGGTGGTTGTTTCTGCCTGCCTCTTTGATCTCATTCCCTGCCACTCTATCTCATTACTAATTACACTCCTTCTTTCATCTCCTTGTCCAAGCCTACAGGTTTCTTTTCCTAGGGCCTTCATACTTGTTGTTCCTTTTACTTAACCCTTCTGCTCAAAATAGTTTGCCATTGGACAGTTAAATGATTATAGTCTTCTTGTCCTTCTGGTCTCACCATACCTCCTCAGATGGGCCTTTTCTAACTATCTTCATATCACTATTAAAATTTTTAAATGTGTTTCAATATTCTCTGAAAGAATTGAAACAATCTTGATCATTTTGTTTTTAATAACTTGTCTCTCTCACCTTCTAGAATATAATAATTTCCTTGGGAGAAGTGACATTGTTAAGTGTTCTTTATCACAGTCTGCCCTATACCTAGAATAGTGAAGAGGTAACAGCATATTGGTAGGAAAATTATGAGTCTTGGAACAGCTTGGCATATGGAGCATGAAAGACCTTGTGAGCCATGTTAAAGAGTATAGATTTATTTTTGAACATGATGTTAATATTAAGGGAACATGAAAAGAGCATAGACAATCCTAAATATATAATAAGATTTGTGTGTTTTCCTGAAAAGACATAAACACTAAATTTCTTTTCTTTAATTTAAATTCAATTAGCCATCATTCATTGCAGATGTAGTGTTCAATAATTTATCAGTTGCATGTAACCCCCAATGAACACTAAATTTCTAATAATAAGCCTGTTTCCCCTGGATCATTGGCCTCTAGAGGAGTTGTATAGTGGCCATTCTGAGATTTTCCATTATTCCAAGTTATCCCAATAACTTGGGGCCTCTGTCTCCAAGATTCCACATCATCTTCTCTACTGAGCTACTTCTGAGAAAAAATAACCAAAATAAAAACTTTCAGAATTGGGTGCCTGGATGGCTCAGATGGTTGGGCATCTGCCTTCAGCTCAGGTCATGATCCCAGGGTCCTGGGATCAAGCCCCTGCTCAGTGAGGAGCCTGCTTCTCCCTCGGCCTCCCTGCTTGTGCTCTCTCTCTTGCTCTCTAATAAATAAGTAAAATCTTTAAAAAAAAAAGATATTTTAGAATTATTGCATATACAATCTGTCCTAATTTGCTACTTCAAAAAGGTATCAAATAATAAGCTAAATTATTTTAATAATAAATAAAAACTGAAATTATAGAACATTGAATCAAATAAAAAGACAACCCTAAATGCTAAATTGTTGAGATAGTCTTAAATGCATTTATTAGAAAATAGGAAAGAACAAATGATCAAGCTATTCAATTCAATACAATAAAAGAGTAAGAGAGTAAATCACAGAAATGGAAACATAAAGACAAAAGCATACACTATTAAAATAGAAAAGAAAATAAAAGGAAAATGAGAGATGATAATACTGTGAGCCGAATTTTTGAAGAGTCAAAGAGACAGAAAAAGAAAGAAAGACAGAAAGAGACTGATGGAATAAAAAACACAAAATAAGGAATATTGAGACAGGTAAAGAGCTTTCTGACTATCAACATACTTTTTTAAATATAGTTGGCAAACAATATTATGTTAGTGTCAATGTATACAACAGTGATTCCACAAGTCTCTGTGTTATGCTATGCTCACCACAGGGGTAGTTACTGTCTGTCACCATACAATGCTATTATAATGCCATTGATTATATTCCCTTTGCTGTACCTTTTATTCCCATGACTTATTTATTCCATAACTGGAACCCTCTATCTCCCACTCCCCTTCACCCATTTTCCCAACCCCCAAACCCTTCCCTTCTGGCAAAAACTAGTTTGTTGTCTGTATTTATGTTTCTGCTTTTTGTTTGTTTATTCATTTGTTTTGCTTTTCTTAGATTCCACATATAAGTGAAATCATATGGTATTTGTCTTGAAAATGGCAAGATTTTATTCATTTTTGTGGCTGAGTAGTATTCCACTCTTTTTTATCCATTCATCTATCAATGACCACCTGAGTTGCTTCCATATATTGGCTGTAGTAAGTAATGCTGCAGTAAAATAGGGGTGCATATATATTTTTTAAATTAGACAATAAAAATATTTTTAAATTATGTAACACAAATAAGCAAATTGATTCTAATAATTGTGTAAATGTTAATATCCAAATCTTAAAGAATTGTACTTACCTCTAAGGACTATGCATTACATTTGCATTTAGAAAATTTTCCTAAAAAATAGAAATTTCTGAAAATCCTTAGAAGGAAAAGAGCTCAAAAATGGCACACTCGTCAGTAGTATCAAAAGCTTTAAATTTCTTGGTGTCACAGTCCCAGATCTGTAGAATTAGGCATCCTTATGAGATGTGAAAAAAAAAAAAAAAAAAGATCTTTTATGTACTTAGAGTGACTCTTTTACTTTTAAGTATTCACTTATAAACATCTAATGCTTTTTAATCTTTCTTGGCCAAAAATATAAGTTGTTTTCAGTTCCTTGATTTCTCTATGTTGGGGGAAAACTCTTCTTCATTGCTTCTTATTTTCTCATATTTGAATAATTGAGTAGGCAAGTCTGTATGATTTTTTTAGTTTAGTGTAATGGATCCCACTCGCTCATGGATATAAGCCACTATCTCCAATATCACTTTTATTACTAATAAAATCACTTTTATTACTAATAGTGATATTTTGTTTTATTTTTAATAGTTTCAGAACTTGAATATGGGAGAGAGATGTTGTTTACTGAGTATTCTTGAATCCTCAACCACTGCTCCAACCATAAAAGCAGTAACGGAAGAACTGTCAATGCCATTCTGTCTTAAGGAGACAATTGTATCCAGTTGGGTTGGGAAAAGCCAGTTTTGCCAGGCTTCAAACTATGCACAACCCACTCAGGAGGAAAGAAAGTGGAAGGGAAACTGAATGCACTGTTACATTAAAGTAATAATATTCTATTTATTTAAACCACTTGATTTTTGGGACTCTATATATCAGAAGCCACATGTTGGGACTAACAAATGTACCCCAAGAATTAAATTATTTTTCAGTGAGAAATACAACTTGATAGAGGTGAAAGAATTGCCAGAATTCTGTGTAGAAAGCCAAGGAAACAATTATGTAGATTATTTCATGGCAGGTATGTGGAAAAGTATTTGATTATATTTATATTTGCTTTTAAAAGAATGTGAAAAGTAAAAAACAAATGTTGAAAAACAGTGCAATCAGCAAGGCAAAAGATGGTGCAGCAAATGGTGTTATGCCACTTCTCTAAAGGAGACAAGGAGAAAGTACTTTAGAAATTAGAAGGTTCCATTTCTGAAGTTAATTAGCACTTCCCAATGTCTGGTTTGCTAATCTTATGAACAGTTCTATTATTAATATACAGAGAGCTAATATGAAAAGAACATTCTTATGTTAATTATCTAATTAACTAATCCAGGCACAATTAAATCACTAAATTCACACAGTATTATTTTTTTTTAGTTTCACTTCATGGATACCAAATTTCTTTAGAAGTTAATATTTTTTGTTGGCTTTCCCACCATTTTGATATTTGATAGGACCATTGGACTTCTTAAAATGCATGAACTCAGAAATCATGGAGAATTAGAGGGTTCTCATATAGTTCCATCAGTCTTATTTCTAGAGAATTTTGTCCAACTTCCCCCTAAGAGCTCAATAAATAATAAAATCACCCAGCAAGTAACATTTGTCACCTCAGAGAAAAGTACTTATCCCTTCCTTTTTGGCAACTAATCACATGACAGGGAGAGAAGTAGAGGGGAGTGGAATATGTTGAGCACATGGGGATATGAGGAAACCCTCTGTTGAAGGCTGGAAATTTGAAAACTAAAGAAACAGTTACTCCTATTCCTTCCTGGGGCCATTGAGAGTGGAAGTACCATTGATGGTTCCATTCCACATACCAAGGACAAGATGGTAGGCATGAGATCATAGCCTGATTGGGTACAAGAATTTCTTGAGGCAGCCCCCATCATCCTTTCCTGGGTCTCCCTAGAAGCATGGAAGAAATCTGAATAGTTTCCATGGGCCATGTTCTAGGGGTGAGGATGGCTAAGCATGAGAGCTGGTTGCCTCATTTAATAATAATAATAATAATAATAATTAATATCATAGTGATTAGTATAATATAGTATATCATTATAATACAGATATTATCTATATATTTATAAAATATGCCTCATATTATTCTCATATTATTGTGCTCATTTGCTAGAGGTACCAGAGAAAGGGAACAGAGGCACAGATTGTCCAAGCCAAGCATCAACTGGTGATGCTCAGAGCAGCCATAGCTTCAGCCATATAAGAGGTGTACATAGAGTCAACAAAGGAAAATACCTGAATTCTCCAGGAGGCATTATGGGATGCTATATAACATCATGATGTCAAGGGACAGAATTATGCTGTTTGATGGACATTTCTCATTCACAACCTATGCTGCTGTATTCATGACCTTCATTTTTCAGATTTTATTATTGAAGTATAGTTGGCATACAATGTTATATTAGCTTCAGATATACAACATACTGATTTGAAAACTCTGTACTTGTTGCTCACCACAAGTGACATTTTCTTCTTTCTTTAGGATCATTTTTTTTCTTTTTTAATCACATAATAGGCAATGCAGTATGATGGGAATTTGCCTCAAAACTAAATTTTATGCTGGCAAGTTATTGAGTTATAGGCTAACACTGACTTAAAGAATAACTGGATTGATCTGAGAGTCTCCCTGATGTGATGAGAGTGAATTGGCTGCTAATAAAGTAGCAGCCACAGCTTATATCACTTTTGGTGTTTTCTCTATCTCTTGAAGTGAGATAACAAAATATATTCCACTGCTCAGAAGAAATAGTGAAAGATTCTAGGCTTTGCAGATAGTAAGATGTGGGTGTGAATTCATCCTCTGCCACTAAGCTGGCTGGGGTACACCTGCACAGGACTTTTCCCTTCTCCAAGGCTCATTGGCTTTCCTCTATGTCAGAATGGGGACAATAAAGTACCAGACAGTGTTGGTGTGAAGATGGGTGTGTGACTCCTATACCAGTGTTTACAGAATCCTTTGAATAATTGGACTTCATCAAAACCAATCCCACATCTTGTGAAAACTCCTTTGCAAGAGTTCTGGGAACTCCTGAGATTTTATATCTTTCCCAGTTACCTTCAGCTTTAATTGCTACCTTCTGCTAAACTCTCAATCATTACCCTGCATCTTATGGTTTGTTATTTATTTTGTTACAGTGTAAATCGGAATTTGGGCATGTGAATTTCTCATTGGTATCTCAGTTGCTTCTAGTAGATTGTTATTCCTTAGTGGTTTCACACTGCAATATCATATACAAAATACTTTTATATTGAATATTGTTTCCCTAATATTTTAAGGCTTTTTAAAAAATTTCTAACAAGCTTTTTTTAATTTCTACCAAGTCAGATTTAGCCTAAAGATGTTTCCCAGCTGTCTGTCCTTTTCTTATCTGCCTCAACCTTCTTTCTCCTCAGGGCTTTCCCCTAACACATTTCCTTTTTTCCACTTTACATGTGAATAATTAAATATATATAGATAGAGATATATAGAGATAGATAAATATATATGTGTGTATATATATATACACACACACATACACACATGTATACATATCTTTATAATGTAAAATTCAAGAAGTAAGGAATTACAAAAATGAAACCAATGCAACCACTGTAGAAAATAGTATGGAGTTTTTTGTTTTGTTTTGTTTTGTTTTTAAATTAAAAACAGAAATACCGTATGATCCAGTAATTCCACTACTAGGTATTTACCCAAAGAAAACGGAAACATTCATTTGAAGATACATGCACTCCTATGGTTATTGTGACATTGTTTACAACAGCCAAAATATGAAACACAAGCACCCACTACCCACTACATATATACATATATAGTAGAATATTACTCAGGCATAAAAAAGAATGGAATATTGCCATTTGCATAAATATAGATGGGCCTAGAGTGTATTATTCTAAGTGAGGTAAGTCAGACAAAGACAAATATCATATGATTTCACTTATATGTAGAATCTAAAACACAAGCAAACACTTAAATGCAGAGAATGGACTGGTAGTTACCAGAGAAGAGGTGGGTGAGGGATAGACAAAATAAGTGAAGGGGATTAAGAGGTACAAACTTCCAGTTATAAAATAAATAAGTCACAGAGATTAAAAGTACAGCGTAAGGAACACAGTAATTTTGTAATAACATTGTGTGGTGACAGATGGTGACTATGTTTATCATGATGAGCACTGAGTAATGTATAGAATTGTTGAATCACTATGTTGCATACCTGAACTAACATAACATTGTATGCCAATTTTACTTCAATTAAAAAAAGAAACAAGTCATCCTAAAATCTCAGTACCTATAAACTTTAATGTTAGTGATTAAAAACTATCTGGGTTAGAACCATGGCATTACCATCAATACCTATGTTGGTTTGGCTAATTTAACAAACTCCTACTATGCCTCAATTATCTCATCTCTAGAATGGGTATTATGATAATGGTACTTGCCTCTTAATGTTCTTGTGAGATTAAATGAAGTATTATATGTACAGTGCTCAGGAAAATTCCTGCATTGAGTAAGCGCTCAGTAAGTGCTGCTAGTTTCTCTTACTATTGTTTATTATTAGTAGTAGTATAATTCTAGACATCAATTTATGTATATATATAGTGAAAAAAATAAAGACATGAATAAATGAAAAAAATTTCTAGAGAAAAGAATCATTCTGATAAATGCTGTTTATTAATTTTAAAAATTGTATACTGAACTCAATTTTAATAACCAAGTAAAATTAAGGATACTGTTGAATTCACGAAAGAATTCCTTCACAAAAGGAAACATCATTTACTAAAAACATTCCTCGATAGTTAAGAAAAAAATGGTTTGCAAAAATTATTATCAATTGGATTCATTAGTTTGACTACATGTTTTAATTTCAGAAAGTTTAAATTCCTTCTTTAGTATGAAACATGTCAGATCAGGTGGTGAGCCTACCCTGCTGATAATTCCTCCACCCTAGCCTTTCTTCACTTCTAATCTTTGTAAGCTATATTATTACTCTTACATTATCAAGTTTATAATATTCACATTCCATTTTGCATATAAAATTACCTAAGTTTTAGTTATATATTAAGTAAATTTAATATTCATCCCAGGCCTTTTAACACAGCTTTTTCATTTTTAAATTCTGTGTGTTCTATGTTAATTATCTATTTTCTTTGTTTTGTTGCAAGGAAGGCCCACAGTTATTGTATTTCTAGAATATTTTTACTTAACACCACTATAATCTCTATTTATGCTACTAGAACCAGGTAGGTATTTATCCATTATCTTTTGGCATTGAATATTACTGTCAAGAGGTAGAAGTCCTGACTACTTATTTCCCTTACAGGTGGTTCTTTTTTTCTTTTTTCCTGGCCTATCAGAAACATTCTTTCTTTTTTTTTTTTTTTTTTCATTTTTTAACTTTTTTATTGTTTTTAAAAAAGATTTTATTTATTTGAGAGAGAGCAAAAGCGAGAGAGATCACAGAGGGAGAAAGCAGACTCACTGCTGAGCGGAGAGCCCGATGCAGGGCTCAGTCCTAGGACCCTGGGATCATGACCTGAGCCAAAGGCAGATGCTTAACCAACTGAGCCACCCAGGTGCCCCGAACTTTATTTTTTAGAACAGTTTTAGGATTACAGAAAAATTGAGTGCAAAGAATAAAGTCCCCATAAAGCTCCTTCCACACACAGTTTCTTCTATTATTAACAACTTGCACTAGTATGGGACATTTGTTATAATGGATGAGCCAATATTGATACATCTCTTGACAACAAACCAATAACTCCATTAGAATGTGTCCCAATATTATTCAATCAGAATTTTATTTTCTAGCTACAGATTCACTTTTTTGTTGCTTTTCAAGAAGTTTGCTTGCATTATATCTTTAAGTATTTTTTCTATCATGTGTTAAGTTCACATTTTCTGCCTTCTGAGGCGATATACAGGAAGATAGACCGAGGGGGAAGGGAGCCTCCATCAGCCAGCTACTGGCAAGTGATAGAGCAGCAGAGCACAAAATCAGAACTTTTAAGAAGTCGGCTCCACTGAGGGATGTTGCTCCAGTGGCTAAGCAGGGGTTGGAACACTCGCTGGTACAGTGTGGTCTCAGGACCCTCAGGGTCACAGAAACACTGGGGGTGCCTGAGTGCAGCAGAGCTACCAGGTATCAGAGCAAGGAAGCCGGCTACAGAGACAGAGCCGAGGAGTGGGCTCTAGCTTGGGGTTGCCATAAACTGTGATCCATGGCACAGTCGGGCCACCACTCCTCCAGCAAGGACCCAACAAGCCACAGATCTGGGGAGACTCCCCTTCCTCCCCCGGGAGGAGCGGCGTGGGAGTGCACCACAGGAATCTGCAGGGTTCTGAGACTCCAAATGGGGTAGTGTGCCAGAGATAGAAACATTCAGTCACAGGCCTGGTGAGCACAGAGTGCGGCTAGAGATTGGAGAGTTGGGAGTGATTGACTGCTTTTCTCTGGGGGCTCACTGAGGAGTGGGGCTCTGAGTTCTCGGCTCCTCTGGGGCAGAGATTGGGAGGCTGCCATTTTCACTCTCATCCTCCAAAGCTGTACGGAAAGCTGGCAGGGAAAAAAAGCTCCCGAGAGCAAACCCGAGCAGATTACTTAGCCTGGCCCTTGGCAAGGGCGGGGCAATTCCACCTCCGGCAAAGATATTTGAGAACCAATGCAACAGGCCCGTCCCCCAGAAGATCAGCGAGAACAGACAGCCAAGACCAAGTTTACCGATCAATGAGAATGGCAGAACTCCAGTGGTAGGGGAATAGAGCACATAGAATCCATGGTTTTTTTACCATGATTCTTTAGTCTTTCAGAGTTAATTTTTTTAACTTTCTTTTTTTCTTTTTCTATTTTTTTAATTTTTCTTTTTCCCTATTTCAACCAACATCTTATCAATCCCTTTTTTAAAAATCTTTTTTATTTTTCATTTTTAGAGTCATATTCTATCCCTTCATTGTAGTTAACCTTATTTTTTTGTATATATATATATATAAGTTGTTCCCTCTTTAAAATTTTAGGATACAGTTTCTTCTAACAGACTAAAATATACACTAAACCTCTAGTGTATGGCTTTGTTCTAGTCTCCTGCCTGATCACATTCTCTCCCTTTTTTTTTTATCTTCTTTTTTTTTCAACCAACTTTTTATCTTATCAATTCCTTTTATAAAATCTTTTAAAATTTTCATCTTAACATTCATATTCCATCCCTTCATCGCATTTACCGTTATTTTTATACATATATAAGTTTTTCTTTCTTTAAAATTTTGGGAGGCAGTTTCTTCTAACAGACCAAAATATGCCCAAAATCTAGTGTGTGGCACTGATCTATTCACCAGCCTGATCATATTTGATCATATTCTTTCTTTTATTTTCTTTTTTCTTTCATTCCCTTTTTTTCCCCCAGTTTGAGGTCACTTCTGATTTGTTTAGTGTATACTTTTTTGGGGTCATTGTTACCCTGTTAGCATTTTGTTCTCTCATTCATCTATTCTCCTCTGGAAAAAAATGACAAGACAGAAAAATTCACCTCAAAAAAAAAGAACAGGAGGCAGTACTGACTGCCAGGGACCTAAAAATACAGACATTAGCAAGATGTCAGAACTAGAGTTCAGAATGACGATTATAAAGATACTAGCTGGGCTTCAATAAAGCATAGAAGATACTAGAGAAACCCTTTCTGGAGAAATAAAAGAACTAAAATCTAACCAAGTTGAAATCAAAAAAGCTATTAATGAGGTGCAATAAAAAATGGAGGCCCTAACTGCTAGAATAAATGAGGCAGAAGAGAGAATTTGTGATATAAAAGACCAAATGATGGAAAATAAAGAAGCTGAGAAAAAGAGAGATAAACAACTACTGGATCACGAGGGCACAATTCGAGAGATAAGTGATACCATAAGACAAAACAACATTAGAATAATTGGGATCCCAGAAGAAGAAGAAAGAGAGAGAGGGCAAGAAAGTATATTGAAACAATTATAGCAGAGAACTTCCCTAATTTGGAGAAGGAAAAGGGCATCAAAATCCAGGAGGCACAGAAAACCCCCTCAAAATCAATAAAAATAGGTCAACACCCCAACATCTAAGAGTAAAACTTATGAGTCTCAGAGACAAAGAGAAAATCCTGAAAGCAGCTCGAAATGAGATGTCTGTAACCTACAATGGTAGAAACATTAGATTGGCAACAGACCTATCCACAGAGACCTGAAAGGCCAGAAAGGACTGACATGATATATTCAGAGCACTAAATGAGAAAAATATGCAGCCAAGAATACTATATCCAGCCAGGCTGTCATTGAAAATAGAAGGAGAGATAAAAAACTTCCAGGACAAACAAAAACTAAAAGAATTTGCAAACACAAAACCAGCCCTACAACAAATATTGAAAGGGGTCCTCTAAGCAAAGAGAGAGCCTAAAAGTAACATAGACCAGAAAGGAACACAGACAATATACAGTAACAGTCACCTTACAGGCAATACAATGGCACTAAATTCATATCTTTCAATAGTTACCCTGAATGTAAATGGGCTAAATGCCCCAATCAAAAGACACAGAGTATCAGATTGGATAAAAAAACAGGATGCATCGATATGCTGTCTGCAAGAGACTCATTTTAGACCCAAAAACACCTCCAGATTGAAAGTGAGGGGGTAGAAAACCATTTACCATGCTAATGGACACCAAAAGAAAGCTGGGGTGGCAATCCTTATATCAGACAAATTAGATTTTAAACCAAAGACTATAATAAGAAATGAGGAAGGGCACTATGTCATTCTTACAGGGTCTATCCAACAAGAAGATCTAACAATTGTAAATATCTATGCCCCTAACATGGGAGCAGCCAATTACACAAGCCAATTAATAACAAAAGCAAAGAAACACATCGACAACAATACAATAATAGTAAGGGATATTAACACCCCCCTCACTGAAATGGACAGATCATCTAGGCAAAATATCAAAGAGAAAACGAGGACTTTAAATGACACACTGGACCAAATGGACTTCACCGATATATTCAGAAAATCCCATCCCAAAATAACAGAATACACATTCTTCTCTAGTGGCCATGGAAGATTTCCAGAATAGATCACATCTTAGGTCACAAATCAGGTCTCAACCGGTACCAAAAGATTGGGATCATTCCCTGCCTATTTTCAGACCACAGTGCTTTGAAACTAGAACTCAATCAAAAGAGGAGAGTTAGAAAGAACTCAAATACATGGAGGCTAAAGAGCATCCTACTAAAGAATGAGTGGGTCAACCAGGAAATTAAAGAAGAATTTTAAAAATTCATGGAAACAAATGAAAATGAAAACACAACTGTTCAAAATCTTTAGGATGCAGCAAAGGTAATCCTAAGAGGAAAGTATTTAGCAATACAAGCCTTTCTCAAGAAACAAGAAAGGTCTCAAATACACAACCTACCCCTACACCTGAAGTAGCTGGAGAAAGAACAGAAAATAAAGCCTAAACCCAGCAGAGGAAGAGAAATAGTGAAGATGAGAGCAGAAATCAATGAAATAGAAACCAAAAGAACAGTAGAACAGATCAACAAAACTAGGAGCTAGTTCTTTGAAAGAATTAATAAGATTGATAAAGCCCTGTCCAGATGTATCAAAAAGAAAATAGAAAGGACCCATATAAATACAACCACGAATGAAAGAGGAGAGATCACAACCAACACCAAAGAACTATATGCCAGCAAATTAGACAATCTGGAAGAAATGGATGCATTCCTAGAGATGTATAAGCTACCAAAATTGAACCAGGAAGAAATAGAAAACCTGAACAGACCTATAACTAATAAGGAAATTGAAGCAGTAATCAAAAATCTCCCAACAAACAAAAGCCCAGGGCCAGATGGCTTCCCAGGGGAATTCTACCAAACATTTCAAGAAGAATTAATACCTATTCTTCTGAAACTGTTCCAAAAAATAGAAATGGAAGGAAAACTTCCAAACTCACTTAATGTGGCCAGCATTACCTTGATCCCAAAATCAAACAAAGACCCCATCAAAAAGGAGAATTAAAAACCAATATCCCTGATGAACATGGATGCAAAAATTCTCACCAAAATACTAGCCAATAGGATCCAACAGTACATTAAAAGGATTATTCACCACGATCAAGTGGGATTTATTCCTGGGCTGCAAGGTTGGTTCAACATCTGCACACCAATCAATGTGATACAATACATTAATTAAAGAAAGAACAAGAACCATATGATCCTCTCAATAGATGCAGAAAAAGCATTTGACAAAGTACAACATCCTTTCCTAATTAAAACTCTTCAGAGTGTAGGGATAGAGGGTACATACCTCAATATCATAAATGCCATCTATGAAAAACCCACAGCAAATATCATTCTCAATGGGGAAAAACTGAGATCTTTCCCCCTAAGTTCAGGAACATGGCAGGGATGTCCACTATCACCACTGCTATTCAACATAGTACTAGAAGTCCTAGCCACAACAATCAGAAAAACAAACAAACAAAAAGACAAACAAAAAGAAATAAAAGGCATCCAAATCAGCAAAAAAGAAGTCAAACTCTCACTCTTTGCAGATGATATGATACTTTATGTGGAAAACCCAAAAGACTCCACCCCAAAACTGTTAGAACTCATACAGGAATTCAGTAAAGTGGCAGGATATAAAATCAATGCACAGAAATCAGTGACATTCCTATACACCAAAAACAAGACAGAAGAAAGGGAAATTAAGGAGTCGAACCCATTTACAATTGCACCCAAAACCATAAGATACCTAGGAATAAATCTAACCAAGGAGGTAAAGAATTTGTACTCAGAAAACTATAAAATACTCATTAAAGAAATTGAGGAAGACACAAAGAAATCGAAAAACGTTCCATGCTTGTGGATTGGAAAAACAAATATCGTGAAGATGTCAATGCTACCCAGAGCAATCTACACATTTAATGCAATCCCTATCAAAATATCATCTACTTTTTTCAAAGAAATGGAACAAGTAACCCTAAAATTTGTATGGAACCAGAAAAGACCCTGAATAGCCAGAGGAATGTTGAAAAAGAAAAGCAAAGCTGGTGGCATCACAATTCCAGACTTCAAGCTCTATTACAAAGCTGTCATCATCAAGACTGTATGGTACTGGCACAAAAATAGACACATAGATCAATGGAACAGAATAGAGAGCCCAGAAATGGACCCTCACCTCTATGGTCAACTAATCTTCGACAAAGCAGGAAAGAATATCCAATGGAAAAAAGACAGTCTCTTCAACAAATGGTGTTGGGAAAATTGGGCAGCCACAGGCAGAAGAATGAAACTGGACCATTTCCTTACACCACACACAAAAATAGACTCAAAATGGTTGAAACACCTAAATGTGAGACAGGAGTCCGTCAAAATCCTAAAGGAGAACACAGGCAGCAACCTCTTCGACCTCAGCCGCAGCAACTTCTTCCTAGAAACATCGCCAAAGGCAAGGGAAGCAAGGGCAAAAATGAACTATTGGGACCTCATCAAGATAAAAAGTTTTTGCACAGCAAAAGAAAGAGTCAAGAAAACCAAAAGACAACTGACAGAATGGGAGAAGATATTTGCAAATGACATATCAGATAAAGGGCTAGTATCCAAAATCTATAAAGAACTGATCAAACTCAACACCAACCACCCCCCTCCCCTCCCCTTGTTATTGGAACAAATAATCCAATCAAGAAATGGGCAGAAGACATGAACAGATATTTTTCCAAAGAAGACACCCAAATGGCCAACAGACACATGAAAAAGTGTTCAACATCACTCAGCATCAGGGAAATCCAAATCAAAACCTCAATGAGATACCACCTCACACCATTCAGAATGGCTAAAATTAACAAGTCAGGAAACGACAGATGTTGGCGGGGATGTGGAGAAAGGGGAACCCTCCTACATTGTTGGTGGGAATGCAAGCTGGTGCAACCACTCTGGAATACAGTACGGAAGTTCCTCAAAAAGTCGAAAATAGAGCTACCATACAATCCAGCAATTGCACTACTGGGTATTTACCCCAAAGATTCAAATGTAGTGATCCGAAGGTGTATGTGCACCCCGATGTTTATAGCAGCAATGTCCACAATAACCAAACTATGGAAAGAGCCACGATGTCCATCGACAGATGAATGGATAAAGAAGATGTGGTATATATATATACAATGGAATGTTATGCAGCCATCAAAAAAAAAAAAAAAGAAATCTTGCCATGTTCACCGTGGATGGAAGTAGAGGGTACTATGCCAAGCAAAATAAGTCAATCAGAGAAAGACAATTATCATATGATCTCACTGATATGAGGAATTCTTAATCTCAGGAAACAAACTGAGAGTTGCTGGAGTGGTTGGGGTGGGAGGGATGGGGTGGCTGGGTGATAGACATTGGGGAGGGTATGTGCTATGGTGAGCGCTATGAATTGTGTAGGACTGATGAATCACAGACCTGTACTTCTGAAACAAATAATACATTGTATGTTAAAAAAAAAAAAAGAAGAAGATAGTTGGAAGGGAAAAATTAAGGGGGGGACATCAGTGGGGCGACGAACCATGAGAGACTATGGACTCTGAGAAACAAACTGAGGGTTCTAGAGGGGAGGGGGGTGGGGGGATGGGTTAGCCTGGTGATGGGTATTAAAGAGGGCAGATACTGAATGGAGCATTGGGTGTTATACGCAAACAATGAATCATGGAATACTACATCAAAAACTAATGATGTAATGTATGGTGATTAACATAACATAATAAAATGAAATTAAAAAAACAACAACCCATGGTACCATAACAATGTGAAAATGTCTTGTCAGATTTCTGGAAGGAAACTCTATATCCTAGCTTAATCACAAAGACACCGGAAATGCAACTTGCTCATTGTCCTTCTGTACACAGTAGTCTCTCAGAGAGAGACAGCAAGAGAGAGAGAGAGAGAAAAGACCTAGAAGCTGAAGCCTCAAAAGCCAGCCACCCAGACAACCCACAGAGATGATGAATGAGCTGTCAAGGAAATGAATAAACAGTAACTCTGCCATCACATTCAATACTTTATTTTGATCAAATAAATGTCACTATTGAGATACTTCATTTGAGAATCATTGAATTGGAGAGGACCTAGAGATGTTGTTAATAAGAGTAGCTAATATTCATTCAATGTTATCTAAGGGCTTGGCGATTTATATTGATTGCTGTATATAGTCCTCATAACAACCCTATGAGGTAGTGAAATAAGTCCCATTGTTACAGATAGTCACTGATGCAAAGAATGCAAAGAGAGAAGTAGCGTGCTCAGCATCTCATAACTATGAAATAGAATGAAGATTTGAACCTAGGCAGTATAGTTCCTACACTATAATTAATTCCTTTACCATACAGATAGAGACAACAATGTAAGGAAAGCTACAATTTGTTGAATTCTTAACCGAGTCTCTATATAAGTAGCATACATTTATTATGTTGTTTACATACCAAAATAACATGATAAATCTGAACCTGAACACCTGGAAGGGGAATAATTGTGAAAAGTAATTCAGTTAAACCCAAAGAATCCCAGAAATGTTCAAAATTTGTGTACTATGTACTAAGGAAAATTTAGATAAGCTTAAATGTGGGTTTGACCCCCATATTCCCTCTCCCACCCCATGAAGAAGTAACTAGCTAATTTTTCCCCTGCTCCTATAAGAAACCAGAATTTATTCTTTCAAGAAATGTAACCAGACAGGTCTTGAAAGCAGTCACCATGTTTGGCAGAAGTTGAGGGTAAGACACTGAAAATGCACATTACATAGAACTCTGCATAGTGAATGGGGAAAACCCAAGTGCCATTCTTTATTTCCAAACACCAACAAAATAGAGGATATAAGATAGTTTTACTCATATGTGTGGACCTTCCCTAGGTTAGCTGGACACTTCTCACTCTATGTAGTCTCAGGACCTCTCTATGTGGTCTATTTCATGGCATATATTCAAGGATCCGGGAGACTAAGGCAAAAGCTTACAATGCTCTTATATGAGAGGTGTAGACTGCCAAAGCATCACTTCCCCCATGCTCCATTAGTCATAGCAGTCACAAGTCAGCCCTGGTACAAGAGGACAAAATGAATGAATAAGGAAAAAATGGTGAGACTCTTCAGGCATGGCTCTATGAGTACAGTCCTTTCAATCTAAAGACTTAGAAACCAAACACAAAGTTACATGCCCCCTATACACCCCATATACAGTGTCGGAACAGAGAGAAAATAACTATCACAGATGCTCCTGTTTTAAAAAAAGGGATTAAGTGAAGCCTGGGTGGCTCAGTCATTAAGCGTCTGCCTTCGGCTCAGGTCATGATCCCGGGATCCTGGGATCGAGCCCCACGTCGGGCTCCCTGCTCCGCTGGAAGCCTGCTTCTCCCTCTCCCACTCCCCCTGCTTGTGTTCCCTCTCTCGCTGTGTCTCTCTCTGTCAAATAAATAAATAAAATCTTAAAAAAAAATAAAAAGAAGGGATTAAGACTCATGTTGCAGTCACTACTCTAGAGAAATTTTGAAACTAACTAGACACATGTTGCTAGTTCTTATATTCCATCCCAGTCCTGCTTCTTGGGAAAATTTTCCATGGCTCTTGACTCTGCCCTCTGGGTTTTTCGTTCCATCATGAATTATCTTTCCTTTTCCATAAGAAAGAAACTAGATAGCATATGTTCTAGTCTGATTCCTGCTGAGAGATTAGAGGCTCTGACAGCTCTTATCTTGAGCTCTTTCTGACTCTTTTCACACTAAGTTGGTAATATGTACACCATTTAAATTATTTTTAAAACTTCATGGGTTTCTTTTGAATCTTATTAGGGCCCACTACATTTGATGATATTCATATCTATAGATCTTTCTTACAAAGGCTCTCCCATACTTTTGCTTGACTGTGAGATTGCTGTGGGACAACATGACTAAAATTCTTCAGAGTCCTCCTACCTAGCAAAGAGAGTCTACAAGTATTCCAAGAGGATCAAGGCAAAACTATCAGTCTTCCTAAAGGCTAGGTTCAGAACTAGCACAGCATCACTTCTGCTACATTCCAGTGATCAAAGCAGTTACAGGTTAGTACATATTCAAGGGGAGGGAAATAGATCCTACCTCTCAAAAGGAAGGGGTGACACTGATTATGCAGTCAGCTCTAAACTACCACAATTATTTAAGAGACAATAGGGAGAGAACAGAGATCTGGATGTAAGAGAGCTAAATATTCATCAACTACCATGATACAGAGTCAGTAGATAACATTCACAATTAATCAATGAAGAAAGAAAAGAATCACAATTAATCAATGAAGAAAGAAAAGTATAAACATGTTATTTAGAGTTTTGGAGATAAATACCAGAAATAATGGCTTTAAGAGCTGAAAGTAGGTACCGCGAGGGAAAGGATTTGCGGGTGGGAAGAAAAGGACAAAGCTCCTGCTGTATTTCACTTACAGCTTTTTTTCATAATATTTAATTATTTTCACAATGCATATGAATTTCTTGGCAAAAATAAAAATTAATCCCAAAAAGAGTAGTTTCCATTTTTTTTCCAAGCATGGTGGAAATTATATTGTATCAATCTAAAATGCAGTTTAATGAATTTGGCAACTTGTTATTCTGAACTAAGTAACAAAACAATTCACCAGAAACCTCTCTTTAGCATCTCTGCCCAGTAAGTTGAAAAAATTAAAAAATAAAAATTGGAAGAGTCAATAACATAGTTTATAGAAGAAAAAATGAGTGAGACCGTAAGTGCACGTATCCCCTTTCTTCAACCAACATTTTTTATGCTTCAAAAGTGTGTTAAAGTGCATTCCAATTTTATAATTGAACTCCAAAATAGAATCCTTGGTAATATTTGTGTGGTGCTGTGCCTTTGATTAATGATTCTCCTATACATATTTTTTTCTTACCCTCATAACGCTTGTGTGACTTTCATTGACCAGGCATCATTATTCTCTTCATTTTCCAAAGGAAGAAAGTAAAGTCCAGATGAGTTAAGTTCATCATCTAAGGTCATATGATCATCCAAGGTCATATGATTATTTAATGTCAGAGCTAGTTTTCCAGTTGCAAACCCTGACTTCTTTCATCTCTCTGGCCTGCCAAACTTTGAAAGACCATATCCAGAATGGCACAGGGAACCAGTACGCTGAACATCCATCTGGGTGTGGAAAGTAGCATCACACTTGGACATTTTACCAGAATGAGTACAGCCCTGACATACACAGTAGTAGCAGTAGTATTTATTTACTATGTCTACATCAAGGGAAAAAAAAAAAAAAAAAACAGTGTCTTTCTTGCTAAACACAATGAACAGAAAGGATTCCAATTCAGTAACATTTCAATGAGAGTGTTGAAAGTCTCCCTCTATTAGTAGAGGAACATTATCCAGAACACTTCCTTCTAAACAGTGCCAAAGCATATGTAATTTGAACTTAGCCAACAGTTCAAAGCCCAGTTTGAGGAAACTCTGACAGGATTTTTAATAGGAATGAAAATGTGTGATCTGTGTTAAGTTTCAGAGACACGTTTCACAACACAGGTGACTCAAGACTCAACTACTCCCCTTGGATGGACTGATTCAACAATCCCACATTTACTTTCTGAGCAGACTCAGTCCATGGACCTGCAACTTGGCTTTGAGGAACAGGATTGCCGTCTTGTATAGCTGGTGAGCCATTGGGAGGTGTGAGTTCCAAGCTTGGCCATGAGTTATCTGTGTACCCAGGAGCACATTGCACCTCTGGGTCTCAGCACTGCCTTTTGAAGGTTGATTGAACGCCATTTTCCAAAGTGTGCATCCATACCACTGAGTGTATTTGGAATTTTAAATTGTGATAGTCATTTGGTTGTTTTAGTACAATCAAAAAACAAAGTATCTTATCTGCTTTGAGATTTTATAGATTTTATTGCTTTGGAGAGACTACAGTAGATATTTAAATTGTTGTCAACTTACATATCACTCAACTTACAAGGGAAAAAACTAAATAATAATACTGTAAGCATATATAAATGTAAAATTCTTAGAGATGAGGGATAAATGGAAAACATTGGACCAGAAGAGTCATTTCTGCTTGAAAAGTATTATGAAAAGTTTTTTTCTCCCTTTAAAAGTCAAGAAAATCAACAATAAAATGAGTAAATATCTTCTACATTAATAAAAACACTAATAACAGCTACTTTACAACAACACTGCAAGGAAGGAACTAGTATTTTCCTTATTTAATAAATAAACAGCAGTTCAGAAAAACTGAATAATTGTATGCCCAAGAAGTACACAACTAACATGTAGTAGTGCTAAGATTCCAAGTAGGTTCCTGATAACCGTTAAGCCCATGGCATTCCACAAGCTGTGGCAGAAGATGGCAGATGAGAAATGGACAGGCAGGATTCAACCTGACAACTGGAAGCTGCCAGATTTTCTTCTTGTGAGATTTTGAGCATGTTGTTGAACATGTGCCTTGGTTTCCACATTTGTAAAATAGGATTAATAACAATAAATGAGGAGATGTTGGTCAAAGGGCAGAAAGTTTCAGTTATGGAAGTTGAATAGCTCTGGAGATACAATGCATAGCCTGATGACTGTAGTTAATAATACTGGGTTGGATAGTTGAAGTATTCTAAGACAGTAGTTCTTAAGTATTATTTTTTATTTTTTTAAGGATTTTATTTATTTATTTATTTATTTATTTATTTGAGAGAGAGAGAGAGAGAGCGCGAGCAGGGGAGAGGTATAGAGGGAGAGGAAGAAGCAGGCTCCCAGCTGAGCAGGGAGCCCAATGTGGGGTTGGATCCCAGGACCTGGGATCATGACCTGAGCTGAAGGCAGACACTTAATGGACTGAGCCACCCAGGCTCCCCCATTCGTAAGTGTTCTGACCCCATATTTCAAAATGGTAACTATGTAAAGTGATGGATATGTTAATTAGCTTGGTTGTGGTAATCATTTCACAATGTATATGTGTAGCAAAACATCACATTGCAAACCTTAAAAAAAAAAAATCCAATGTCTTGGGACTTTTCCAGTATGAAAGTCAAAAATGAAATAATAAATAAATAAATAAATTTAATCTAAACAATATAATTATAAAATAAATAAGAAAATCCTTAAATAAAAATATAAATTAAGATAAAATATAAAATATAAAAATATAAAACAAGACATCCCTGGTGAGCATTTAGTATGTTTTTACACATAATAAGCTATTAATGTCTTGCCATGGTTGCTGTTATTGTGATGCTCTCTTTATAATTGAACTCCAAACCAACACTTTTGGTAATAATTGTGCAGGGCTGTGTCCTTTATAGATGATTTTCCTACACATATTTTTATTTGCATATTTTAAGCATCCGGTTTACATGTCTCACGTTCCCCCTGGATCACTTTGTGTTTCACATTGTTCTTTGGACTTTAAAATGCCTTGAAAGCTTCAAACTTCATTTTTCTTAGGCTAGCTGTTTCCATCTTTTTCTCCCTCTTTCCCATGAGTGGCAGAGTTCTGAGAGATGATACCATGAGGGGTGAGAGCTCTCATGTGTTGTGTGCCAGTTCTGCCCCAGTGCCTGACGTAAGTTACCCGAAACAACTTTCACAGTGACATTTGATGTGGTTGTCTGCGTCAATACTTACAGGTAAGGAACTTGGGGTGTAAAGAGGTAAAGTGACTGGCCCACTCTTACAGATGAAATATGGAGGGGCTAGGATTCACACCCACTCCCACATGGCTCCACGCTGCAGAGCTTCAGTTAGCACAGCACATGGCCCACTCATGACTCACTAGGACTTCAAATTCTGGTGGTTTTAGACTTTCCAAGGATTTACTCAGGGGCTGTCAAGTTTGTTTGCAGATGATTCCTGCAAAACTTCTGTCTTTTTACCAAGACAGTTTTAATTTGAGGCTCTAGGAACACTCCTTCTAACTTGAAACATACATCTGGCAAAGCATTCTTCTAGGACATCATCTGGGCAAAAGAAGATGTTTCATATTTGCTTTGCTTCAAAATGTTGTTCTTATTTCAGATAAACACACATTCCTTTTGACTAGCTTAATTTTTTTTTTTCTGATTGAGATTTGATGTCTGGTATTGTTTGGTTATGTATTAAGTTTCTGTGATGATCATAAATTGTCAGCAAGGAACTTCAAAATCTCTGAGTCTTGTTCCACACTACTATGTTGAGTCAAACCCTCAGATTTTAGAGGAGGATGCACTTCAGTAGGGACCAAGACTCCCTGTACTCCTCGTAATTGTAAGGCTGCAAAGAAACCTGCGCTGTTGTGGTAACACCAATCCCTGCAACAAAATATCTTACCTGATAGGGTTTTTTTTAGGATTCAGCTCAGTGAAGAAAACTTCCAGGAAAAGAATTCTGAATTATATTTCTGTTTCTATTATGATTTTGCTGGTGATTAAGGCTTCTCAGCTTGCAAAAACATATTATTCAGGCCAATGGCTGATGACAATTTTAACTTACATAGGCTGCTAATTTGAAAGGTTTTCCTCCTCCAGAGTTTTGACCTTGAAAGATCAATTGTTATTATAATTAACACATGGGAGCTATTACATCTTACAGTAAAGGAAGTACCAACTAAGCAGCATCCATCTGAGAGCTTAGCACCTCTCATACTGCTCTCTTTTACTGTTGTGAACTTCTCCCAGGAACCTCATTTGTATGTGAATATCCAATGATATTTGCAATGGGGAAACAGGGAAATAATAGAATTGCAATTGAAATACACATACAGGAAAAGAGCAGACAGGGAGAGATTTGGGGACATTATCATTTATGTGCCTAGCACTGTTTTGAATCCTTGTGTGGACTCAATATGTGATATTACTTAGTCCTCACATTTACTTTATTTCTATTTATATCTCTCTGCATCTATCTCTCTACCAAACCATTAGACCCTCCTATCTCTACACAAGCCCAGGGCGAAACCTGAGATAAGGTTTAACACATACAAATGCTGATCCTTATTGGGTGTGAACATTTGTGTGATCTTATTCTTATTTTCTCTTGTATAGTTTCTTTTTGTATGTTTTTAATTAAAAATGCATTGTTTTCAAAGTTTTTATGCGTAAAATAAATAATAATAATATTCAGTCTTCAGAAGCAGACTCTGAGAAAGTTTAGGGTATAGAAAGTACTGTTGGAAACTATACCTGGGGACCAAACAGGTAAGGCAGAACTAAGTAGAGTAAGCAAGTAAACTGTGATGCAGACCAGAGCCTCAGCAGACCCTTGAGAAGGTGTGGAAATGGCGCACCCAAGTTGTCTCATGTGGGGCTAAAGTGACCAGCCCTTTACATCCCTGCCACAGTTGGGTATGCTCCACCCCAGGAAGCTAGGCTCCTTGCAGATGAGGCCATCCTTGGCATTCCTCACAGCTGAAGCAACAAGTTCTTTTTTTTTTCAATTGTATTTTATTATGTTAGTCACCATACAATACATCATTAGTTTTCGATGTAGTGATCCACGATTCGTTGTTTTTGTATAACACCCAGTGCTCCATGCAGTATGTGCCCTCCTTAATACCCATCACCGGTCTAACCCATCCCCCCACCTCCCTCCCCTCTTGAAGGGTCATCTGGGTAGTACCAGGGCCTGCCTTATAGGTATATGATCTTTGCACTCACTCAGGGCCCCTCAGGGGCCTTTGTTTGGGTCAATGCTCTGCTGTTGCTGTCCTGAAATTCTTGATAATTAAAAAAATGGATCCCTGCATTTTTGTGCACTGGGCCTTGTAAATTAGGTAACTAAGGTCTCAGATGGCACATCTCTATGTTCACCACAGTTCCTACTCCATGAGAAGCTGATGTAACCTGATAGAGTGGCCCAGCCACCAAAGACAAACTTCCAGTGTTAAACAGCGTTAGTGGATGCTACCCCACAGATGTGCTGATGCAGAATAAAAGTTTTGAGATCATCTGAAATAAAATTAAACTTCTACATAATTTAACTAGTGAGGTTTAAGTAAACGTAACTAGAGATTTTTTATTAGGTAACTGAGTCAAAAATAGAGTATAACGGATTTTTTTTCTCCTTTTTGTTTCAACTTTTTTGTATATTTTATTATGGCAGTGAGTGTTGAATAGACTCAGTGCTGATGTATTTTATCATTCTTTCCTATCTCCTTTTTCTCTTAGTTTGTAACAAAAGCAGAAATGGAATAAATTACTAGGACTGAAGGCTCTCCAACTGCAGCCTTTTATTTATAAGTAAAGAAAACGAGACCCTACAACGACATTGTCCAAAGTCACACAGCTGCTCAGGGCCAACTTCGGAATTAGAACTCAATTCTCTTGCTTTTAAATAAGGTGTTTGTTTTTTTTTTTCATTATATTTGAGCTATAATTTCTTCTCTATGTTACACCACCAGTAATCCTGACATTAATTCTCTGAAGAAAGGCATTTTAGTCCATGCTTAATTTCTCAGTAGCTTGGAAAATTTCTAATAAATCAAGTCTAAATTAAAATCTGTATAACAAAAGTGGGACAGCAGATTTATGAGGTGATTCTCCAAGCTGCAAATGCTGTCATTTTCTCTACTGAGATAGTTGTCAGTTGCTGCACCTGGAAGGTTTGATTCCAAATGGTTGCAGTGAATTCACTTCAAGATGCTACCTGTTCCTCTTTGTATGAGCAGAGAGTTGTCAAAACAGGAAGTCCGATTATAATGGGGCCACAGATTCAGCCTGAGGCTGTATTTGCACATCTGGTAACTTTGAATATAACATCCCCAGAGATGAGAACCTTCATAAAAATGTAGAGGGCAGAAACTGTGATTTTGCCTTCGGAGACAAAATGTGTTGATGGAAAGCTGATGGTTTGAAACAAAGCCAACCTGCAAAATTATGCCAAAAATCATTGCTATTGAGATTGGTTGGAAAATGAAGTATTCAGGCCAATGATTCTTTCCTGGAAGCTAAAATAAATCTGGAACAATGGAATACACTCTGGGGTACAAGCCAGAAGTGGTCATAGAGCTTTGGGTATCCAATAAGAAGTCACAATAAACTCTGTTTCTAGCATTTCAAGGTACCAGCAATCTCAGATGACACTGATACTGTTTTCCAGGTGTCTTAAACTTGTCTTACCTATGTATTTTGCCTTGGTTCCTCCTGCAGCTTTACATCTTTGCCTCTATCTTCAACAAGGAAAAGAGAGAGAGAGAGAGATGGGGAAGGGGACAGAGAGAGAAATAAAATTAATTCCTGCCTATGAGTAGCATTCTTTCAAAATAACAAAGAATCACATTGATAAATTAGAGTGGTCATCTTGCTTGTGTCCTTAACATTCTTTTACTTTTGGGAATGCATGCCCCTCAATTTTAGCCAATATGTTTAAGGTAGGTTAACCTACTTCCAGAAGTGAGGCCCCATTGACCTGAAAGCACATCATCTGGCCATGCCTCTGACCACAGTGATTGGCTCAGACATTGGTGCATAACAAGCTAGAGCCTCTGACATGCTATGGCTGTTGCAATGAAGTAGTTTTCACCTCTCTTCTCCCGGTGGTGAAAAGACATAAGGCTTAGAGCCATTTTTCTACCATTAGAAGAGCTAGGCTGGTGATGAAGCCAATATAAACAAAGACAGTGTGTCAACTTTACTCAGATTTAAAACAATAAAAATTGTTTTTAAAAAAGATACATTGGTTGTATTCAACAAGAATGGCAGCTCATGAAGCCACTAATAATCCACTATGCACAGAACAGGAAAATCATTTTTTTGTTGTTTTTCATTAAATGATGTGTTTTCCTATTTATTATGAAAATTAAAATATAGTCAACAATGACTCTTATAAATACGGGGGGAGGAGCAAGATGGCAGAGGAGTAGGAGACCTAAATTTTGTCTGGTCCCAGGAATTCAGTTAGGGATCAAACCATTCTGAACACCTACGAACTCAACAGGAGATTGAAGAAAAGAATAACAGCAACTCTCTGAACAGAAAAGTGACCAGTTTCTGGAAGGTAGGATGTGTGGAGAAGTGAATCCAAGGCAATATTCAGGAAGATAGACGGCGGTGGAAGGGGCCTCCTTAAGACGCTACTGGCAATTGATAGAGCAGCAGAGCACAATATCGGAACTTTTAGAAGTCTGCTCCACTGAGGGATGTCGCTCCAGTGGCTAAGTGGGGGGTGGAACCCTCACTGGGACAGTGTGGTCTCAGGACCCTTGGGGTCACAGGAAGACCGGGGGTGCCTGAGTGTGGCAGAGCTCCCAGGTATCAGAGCGGGGAAGCCAGCTGCAGAGATGGAGCTGAGGAGTGGGCTCTCAGCTCAGGGTTGCCATAAACCATGATCCACAGCACAGTTGGGCCACTGCTCTTCCAGCAGGGACCCAACAAGCGGCAGATCCTCCCCTTGCTCCCCCAGAAGGAGCAGCTCAGGAGCACACCGCAGAATTTGCTGGGTTTGGAGACTCCACACGGGATCATGTGCCAGACATAGAAACACTCGGTCACAGGCTGGGTGAGCATTGAGTGCAGCTGGAGACAGGGGAGACGGGAGTGATTGACTGCTTTTCTCTGGGGCGCACTGAGGAGTGGGGCCCCAAGATCTTGGCTCCTCTGGGCAGAGATTGGGAGGCCACCATTTTCACTCTCGTCCTCCAAAGCTGTAGGGAAAGCTTGCAGGGAACAAAAGCTCCCGGGAGCAAAACCGAGCACTTCCTTAGCCTGGCCCCTGGCAAGGGCAGCGCAATTCCGCCTCTGGCAAAGACATCTGAGAACCACTGCGACAAGCCCCTCCCCCAGAAGATCAGCAAGAACAGCCAGCCAAGACCAAGTATACCGATCAATGAGAATGGCAGAACTCCAGCACTACGAGAATACAGCACATAGGATTCATGGCTTTTTTCTCATGATTCTTTAGTGTTTCAAAGTTAATTTTTTTTAACTTTCTTTTTCCTTTTTTCTTTTTTTTTAATTTTTCTTTTTCCCTTTTTCAAAAAACATCTTATCAATCCCTTTTATTAAAAAATCTTTTATATTTTTCATTTTTAGAGTCATATTCTATCCCTTCATACTACTTAACCTTATTTTTGGTATATATATATATAAGTTGTTCTCTCTTGAAAATTTTGGGATACAGTTTCTTCTAACAGACCAAAATATACCCTAAATCTCTAGTGTATGGCTTTATTCTAGTCTCCTGCCTGATCACATTCTCTCCCTTTTTTTTTAAATCCTCTCCTTTCTTTTTTCAACCAACTTCTTATTTTATCAATTCCTTTTATAAAATCTTTTTAATTTTAATCTTTACAATCATATTCCATCACTTCATTATATTTACCCTTACTTTTGTACATATATGTTTTTCTTTCTTTAAAATTTTGAGAGGCATTTTCTTCTAACAGACCAAAATACACCCAAAATCTATTCTGTGGCACTGATCTATGCACAAGTCTGGTCATATTTGATCATATTCTGGTATTTTTGTTTGTTTTTATCTTTTTTTTTTCTTTTTCTTTTTCTTTTTTCTTTCTTTCCCTTTCTTTTCGCCTGGTTTCATGTCTCTTCTGATTTGTTTAGTGTATATTTTTCTGGGGTCATTGTTACCCTGTTAGCATTTTGTTCTCTCATTCATCTATTCTCCTTGGACAAAATGACAAGATGGAAAAAATCACCTCAAAAAAAAGAACAAGAGGCAGTACCGACTACCAGGGACCTAATCAATATGGACATTAGTAAGATGTTGGACCTAGATTTCAGAATGACAATTTTAAGGATACTAGCTGCACTTGAAAAAAGGATGGAAGATATTAGGGAAACCCTCTCTGGAGAAATAAAAGAACTAAAATCTAAACAAGTCAAAATCAAAGAGGCTATTAATGAGGTATAGTCAAAAATGGAGGCTTTAACTGCTAGGATAAATGAGGTAGAAGAGAGAATTAGTCATATAGAAGACCAAATGATGGAAAATAAAGAAGCTGAGAGAAAGAGAGATAAACAACTACTGGATCACGAGGGCAGAATTTGAGAGATAAGCGATACCATAAGATGAAACAACATTAGAATAATTGGGATCCCAGAGGAAGAAGAAAGAGAGAGAGGGCCAAAAGGTATATTGGAGCAAATTATAGCAGAGAACTTCCCTAATTTAGGGAAGGAAACAGGCATCAAAATCCAGGAGGCACAGAGAAAAATCACTAAAAATAGGTCAACACCCTGACATCTAATAGTAAAACTTAAGAGTCTCAGAGACAAAGAGAAAATCCTGAAAGCAGCACTGGGTAAGAGATCTGTAAACTAAAATGGTAGAAATATTAGATTGACAACAGACCTATCCACAGAGACCTGGCAGGCCAGAAAGGACTGGCATGATATATTCAGAGCATTAAATGAGAAAAATATGCAGCCAAGAACACTATATCCAGCTAGGCTGTTATTGAAAATAGAAGGAGAGGTAAAAAGCTTCCAGGACAAAATAAAAACTAAAGGAATTTGCAAACATGAAACCAGCTCTATAAGAAATATTGAAAGGGGTCCTCTAAGCAAAGAGAGAGCCTAAAAGTAACATAGACCAGAAAGGAACACAGACAATATACAGTAACAGTCACCGTATAGGCAATACAATGGCACTAAATTCATATCTTTTAATAGTTACCCTGAATGTAAATGGCTAAACGCCCTAATCAAAAGACACAGGCTATCAGATTGGATTAAAAAACAAGACCCATCGATATGCTGTCTGCAAGAGACTCATTTTAGATGCAAAGACACCCCGAGATTGAAAATGAGGAGGTGAAAAACCATTTACCAAGTTAATGGACACCAAAAGAAAGCTGGGGTGGCAATCTTTATATCAGACGTATTAGATTTTATTTTTTATTTTTATTTTTTTTAAAGACTTTATTTATTTATTTGACAGAGAGAGATACAGCGAGAGAGAGAACACAAGCAGGGGGAGTGGGAGAGGGAGAAGCACGCTTCCCACGGAACAGGGAGCCTGATGCGGGGCTCGATCCCAGGACACTGGGATCATGACCTGAGTCGAAGGCAGACACTTAAAGACTGAGCCACCCAGGCGCCCCTGGACAAGTTAGATTTTAAACCAAAGACTATAATAAGAGATGAGGAAGGACACTATATCCTACTTAAAGGGTCTATCCAACAAGAAGATCTAACAATTGTAAATATCTATGCCCCTGACATGGGAGCAGCCAATTATAGAAGCCAATTGATAACAAAAGTAAAGAAACACATCAACAACAATACACCAATAGTGGGGGACTTTAACACCCCCCTCACTGAAATGGACAGATCATCTAAGCAAAAGATCAACAAGGAAATAAGGACTTTAAATGACACCTGGACCAAATGGACTTCACAGGTATAGTCAGAACATTCCATCCCAAAGCAACAGAATACACATTCTTCTCTAGTGCACATGGAACATTCTCCAGAACAGATCACATCCTAGGTCATAAATCAGGTCTCAACTGGTACCAAAAGATTGGGATCATTCTCTGCATATTTTCAGACCACAATGCTTTGAAACTAGAACTCAATCACAAGAGGAAACTTGGAAAGAACTCAAATACATGGAGGCTAAAGAGCATCCTACTAAAGAATGAATGGGTTAACCAGGAAATTAAAGAAGAATTTTAAAAAATTCATGGAAACAAATGAAAATGAAAACACAACTGTTCAAAATCTTTAGGATGCAGCAAAGGAAATCCTAAAAGAAAAGTATTTAGCAATACAAGCCTTTCTCAAGAAATAAGAAAGGTCTCAAATACACAACTTAACCCTACACCTAAAGGAGCTGGAGAAAGAACAGCAAATAAAGCCTAAACCCAGCAGGAGAAGAGAAATAATAAAGATCAGAACAGAATCAATGAAATAGAAACCAAAAGCACAGTAGAACAGATCAACAAAACTAGGAGATGATTCTTTGAAAGAATTAACAAGATTGATAAACCCCTGACCAAACTTATCAAAAAGAAAAGGGAAAGGATGAAAATAAATAAAATCATGAATGGAAGAGGAGAGATCACAACCACACCAAAGAAATACAAACAATTATAAGAACATATTATGAGCAACTATATGCCAGCAAATTAGATAATCTGGAAGAAATGGATGCATTCCTAGAGATGTATCAACTACCAAAACTGAACCAGGAAGAAGTAGAAAACCTGAACAGACCTATAAACACTAAGGAAATTGAAGCAGTCATCAAAAATCTCCCAACTAACAAAAGCCCAGGGCCAGATGGCTTTCCAGGGGAATTCCACCAAACATTTAAAGAAGAATTAATATCTATTCTTCTGAAACTGTTGAAAAAATAGAAATGGAAGGAAAACTTCTAAACTTGTTTTATGAGGCCACCATTACCTTGATCCCAAAACCAAAGACCCCATCCAAAAGGAGAATTACAGACCAATATCCTTGATGAACATGGATGCAAAAATTCTCACCAAAATACTAGCCAATAGGATCCAACAGTACATTAAAAGGATTATTCACCACGACCAAGTGGGATTTATCCCTGGGCTGTAATGTAGGGTCAACATCTGCACATCAGTCAATGTGATACAATACATTAATTAAAGAAAGAACAAGAACGATATGATCCTCTCAATAGATGCAGAAAAATCATTTGACAAAGTACAGCATCCTTTCTTGAGCAAAACTCTTCAGAGTATAGGGATATTGGGTACATACCTCAATATCATAAAAGCCATCTATGAAAAACCCACAGCAAATATCATTCTCAATGGGGAAAAACTGAGAGCTTTCCCCCTAAGGTCAGGAACACGGCAGGGATGTCCACTATTACCACTAATATTCAACATAGTATTAGAAGTCCTAGCCTCAGCAATCAGGCAACAAAAAGAAATAAAAGGCATCCGAATCGGCAAAGAAGAAGTCAAACTCTCACTCTTTGCAGATGATACAATACTCTATGGGGAAAACCCAAAAGACTCCACCCCAAAACTGCTATAACTCATACAGGAATTCAGTAAAGTGGCAGGGTATAAAATCAATGCACAGAAATCAGTGACATTCTTATAGACCAACAACAAGACAAAAGAAAAGAGAAATTAAGGAGTTGATCCCATTTACAATTGGACCCAAATCCATAAGATACCTAGGAACAAATCTAACCAAAGAGGCAAAGAATCTGTACTCAGAAAACTATAAAATACTCATGAAAGAAACTGAGGAAGACACAAAGAAATCAAAAAACGTTCCATGCTTATGGATTGGAAGAACAAATATTGTGAAGATGTCAATGCTACCTAGAGCAATCTACACATTCAATGCAATCCTTATCAAAATACCATCCACTTTTTTCAAAGAAATGGAACAAATAATCCTAAAATTTGTATGGAACCAGAGAAGACCCCGAATAGCCAGAGGAATGTTGAAAAAGAAAAGCAAAGCTGGTGGCATCAGAATTCTGGACTTCAAGCTCTATTACAAAGCTGTCATCATCAAGACAGTATGGTCCTGGCACAAAAACAGACACATAGATCAATGGAACAGAATAGAGAGCCCAGAAATGGACCCTCAACTCTATGGTCAACTAATCTTCGACAAAGCAGGAAAGAATGTCCAATGGAAAAAAGACAGTCTCTTCAACAAATGGTGTTGGGAAAATTGGACAGCCACATGCAGAAGAATGAAACTGGACCATTTCCTTACACCACACACAAAAATAGACTCCGCATGGTTGAAAGACCTAAATGTGAGACAGGAGTCCATCAAAATCCTAAAGGAGAACACAGGCAGCAACTTGTTCGACCTCAGCTGCAGCAACTTCTTCCTAGAAACATCGCCAAAGGCAAGGGAAGCAAGGGCAAAAATGAACTATTGGGACCTCATCGAGATAAAAAGTTTTTGCACAGCAAAAGAAACAGTCAACAAAACCAAAAGACAACTGACAGAATGGGAGAAGATATTTGCAAATGACATATCAGATAAAGGGCTAGTATCCAAAATCTATAAAGAACTTATTAAACTCAACACGCAAAGAACAAATAATGCAATCAAGAAATGGGCAGAAGACATGAACAGACATTTCTGCAAAGAAGACATCCAGATGGCCAACAGACACATGAAAAATTGCTCAACATTGCTCTGCATCAAGGAAATCCAAATCAAAACCTGAGTGAGATACCACCTCACACCAGTCAGAATGGTAAAATTAACAAGTCAGGAAACAACAGATGTTGGCGGGGATGCGGAGAAAGGGGAAACCCTCCTACACTGTTAGTGGGAATGCAAGCTGGTGCAGCCACTCTGGAAAACAGTATGGAGGTTCTTCAAAAAGTTGAAAATAGAGCTACCATACAATCCAGCAATTGCATTACTGGGTATTTACCCCAAAGGTACAAATGTAGGGATCTGAAGGGGTACGTGCACCCTGATGTTTATAGCAGCAATGTCCACAATAGCCAAACTGTGGAAAGAGCCACGATGTCCATTGACAGATGAATGGTTAAAGAAGAAGTGGTACATATATACAATGGAATATTATGTAGCCATCAAAAGGAATGAAATCTTGCCATTTGCAACAATGTGGATGGAACTGGAGAGTGTTATGCTGACTGAAATAAGTCAATCAGAGAAAGATGTGTATCATATGACCTCACTGATATGAGGAATTCTTAATCTCAGGAAAGAAACTGAGGTTTGCTGGAGTGGTGGGGTGTGGGAGGGATGGGGTGGCTGGGTGATAGACATTGGGGAGGGTATGTGCTATGGTGAGCGCTGTGAATTGTGCAAGACTGTTGAATCACAGATCTGTACCTCTGAAACAAATAATACATTATATGTTAAAAAAAAAAAAAAGAAGATAGCAGGAGGGAAAGAATAAAGGGGGGGAAATCGGAGGGGGAGATGAACCATGAGAGATGATGGACTCTGAAAAACAAACTGAGGGTTCTAGAGGGGAAAGGGTTGGGAGGATGGGTTAACCTGGTGATGGGTATTAGGGAGGGCACGTTCTGCATGGAGCACTGGGTATTATACGCAAACAATGAAACATGGAACACTACACCAAAAACTAATGATGTAATGTATGATGATTAACATAACATAATAAATAAATAAATAAATAAATAAACAAACAAACAAAAGGGGACAGATATGATCAAATAAATGCTAATGACCTAAACTTGAACTATCCATGTGAAGCCATACCTCTGTACTTTTCAGCTATTTGATCTCAAAAATTCCCTTACGGTTTAGCTGTTTTGAATACGTGTTTGTCCTTCATAGCATAATAAGTGAAAGCCATTATATTATTCATCACACACCTTTAAGTGAACCCAAACTGCTGGTGAAGGCATCCCACGAGTGATTCAGAATATCCTAGCCTCAGGACTTGACCCCACCTCTATACTTGTTGGACTTTGCTTAACCAACCTTTCCATATTGCTATTCTTTGCTCTACCTCCTTTACACCACTTCTCCAATTTAATCTTCTTCATTATTGACCACAGAATTTAATACCCTAAGAACCTCTACCTGTAGCAACTCACTTGGGCTTGCCTCTTTGGGATGACACTGAGAAACCCCCCTTGGGTACAGTAACTGTTCATTTGCCAAAACCTGATTGAGCACCTGCTACATATAGGATACTGTCCTAATCACCCTAGATGCAAATCAATGGGTCAATTCCATATTTGGGGTCATCAACTTGCCTTATTTTCTGTAGCAACATGAAGACAGTTCATATTGTTCCAGGATAATGGGGTTACAATTACACAATTTTATAAGACAAAGACACAATATCAAGGCTTTCAGAGGATCCAAATATATAGTTTGAGGAAGACCAAGACTATCTTTTAAGTCCTCCATGCAGAATAACCTCTATTTTCTTACCTATATTATAACTTATTTTCATGGATGGATATATGGACAACAGAAAGTGACTTTTTCTTTCTTCAAAGCAGTACTAAAGCTGATTTAGAAGCAACAGTGAGCATAACATTTATGGTCCAAATTTCTCAAGATCTTCAATAGATTCCATTCTGGAAGTTCTTAGTTTCTTGAATTCTACTCTCACCATGTTCCATTACTTCAACTATCTCCTATATACCAGTGATTTCCAAGTATATATCTCCATCAAAGAAAGAACTATATCTCTTCGTATCTCCAGACTCCAATGTCCAAACATATATCAGATTCATCCAGCTAGATGTCACACTGAGACATCTCAAGAGTTTTGAATCCTCAGTTCCAAACAGAACCCTTCATCCTTCTCTCAAAGTTTACCCTTCTATCCCCTATGTAACTGAGATTGTCTAGCTGCCTAAGTGAGACATAACATTAATCTCCAGCTTCTCCTGTCCACTGCTCCTATTCCCAATTGGTTACTAAAGCTTATCATTTTTTTTTTCTTAATTGTGTCTCTAATCTACTTCCTCATTTCAATTCTCATTGCCCTACTTGGAATCTTTATTGCTTCCTAATTGAACTTCCACTTCACTGCCATCCAATTCCTCTACAACTTTACCACTAGAATTCTATTTTTTTTTCCAAAATAAATTAATCATGTTACTTCTCTACCAAAAAAATATTTCAACACTTAACCATTACCTAGTAGATGAAGTTCAAATTCCTAAATCTGATAGTCTATATATTCTGCAATAAGACTCCACCTTACATCTCTAATGATGTTGGTCACTCCTCTTAAAGTACAATATTACCTGACCAAACCAAACTACTAGTCATTGTTATAAAGTAATATAGACTTTCAAATTTGTTTTTACCTGGCCTTTCCTTCCTCAATTCCTTACCTGTCCAGATTGTATCCATCAGTACCCATCATGTGTCACAGTTGAATGGCATCTCCTGGGTCAAGACTCTCGCCACCATCCCTACAAATGGAGATAAGCCCATTCTCACTTTCAGCACAACAGCCCTTTCTTCACACCTATACTGTAGCTTTCTTCACATTATGTTATCATTCATTGCATACTTGTTAACCTCCTTAATTAAAATGTACTCTCTAAGGATGTTGGAGTCATATATTTTATCCTCTTTGCTATTCCTAATGTCTATCAACTTACACTGCATAAAGAGGCAATTCAGTAACTATTAAATAAGGGAATACATGAGTGAACTCATGGATACTGAAGGAAATCTTTTGTAATTAGAAACATCAGTGTTAGATTCACATGCATCTAATCCAAAACCCTCATTTAAAACTGAGGCAAATAGAGGTCTGGAATGGCAGAGCCTAATGAGAAAAGGCTTTCACAGTTTGCTGGGAGCAGAGGAGCAGGGTTAGAGTGTGGGTGCTCTAAATCCTGGTATGGCCCTTTCCACTCAGCTGATTTTTCTCTATAACTCTAAGCCTCTCTCCTCCCCCAAATGATGATGCTACCCTTCAAGAAACTTAATTAAAAAAAATACTGACTTGTATTTGTCAGTATAAAATAGGAAATTTCAGTGATTCGAGCATTTGTCTGGAATTTAGCACAACTGGGGCCTCATGTCAGGTTCTAGTCCTAGGAATGCTACTAATAAACCATGGGGTGTTGGAAAAGGTGTGTGATGAAGAGAAGTATCATTCATTGGTCAATTTATCACTATAAAGTGAGCTTCATGAGGTTTTTATGCTATTCATCTGTGCATCCATATTACCTAGAATAATACCCAGTTGCCCAGTAAACTCTCAAGGAAATATATAGTATAGAGAATAAAAAAATAAATGGATTACTATATGGTAGGAATTGTTCTTGGTGCTTTACATGTTTTACTTCATTTAATTTTTATGACCACCATATAAAACAGGTCTTATCTGCTATATTTTAAAAATGAGAACATCAAGGTGTAGAGGGTAAAGATGCGACTGGAATACTCAGAATTATTCAATGTTAGAGCAAATGTTAACACCCAGGTGTGTCCAATTTAAAAGGTCTTATTATTCTTTTCTTATCTGTGAAATCAGAAGTTGGACAAGTTTAATATAATCCAGCAATCCCACTTATGGGTGTATATCTGAAAGAGATGAGGTCACTATTGCAAAGAGATATCTGCACTCCCATGTTTATTACAGTAATATTCATAATAGTCAAGACATAGACACAACCCAAGTACATCAACAGATGAATGGGCAAAGAAAATGTAATATATACATATCTCTCTCTCTCACACACACACACAGACATATATTGTTAGAGTGGAATATTACTCAGTCATAAAAGAGAAATCCTGCCATTTACCTCATGGATGGACTTTGAGGACATTATGCTAAGTGAAATAAATCAGACAAAGAAAACAAATACTGCATGATATAACTATATGTGCAGGAAAACACTGAACTCATAGGAACAGAGTAGTTTGGTGGCTGTCAGGGACATAGGGGTAAGGGAAATGGGGAGATGTTAGTCAAAGGGTACAAATTTTTAGTTATAAGATGAATAAATTCCAAGGATCTAATGTACAACATGGTGACTATAGTTAACAATACTGTATTGTATACTCAAAAGCTGCTATGAGAGTATACCTTTAATGTTCTCACCATAAAAATGACAATAAAATGCTAATTATGTGAGGTGAAGGATGTGTTAACTAACCTTACTGTGGGAAACATTTCCTAATATAAACATGTATCAAACCATCACATTGTATATCTTGAGCTTACACAATGTTATTTGTCAATTATATCTCAATAAAGCTCGGGAAAAAACAGACATATTTAGGCACAGAGCAGCTCCTAGACCCACAACAAATACAGATACTCAATTGCCCTTATGTAGACACGTCTCAACTCGGAGACAACTGTAACACACAAACAAGAATATAATAGGAACAACAGACAAGCAGACTCAAGCACATTTAGACCCAAAGGAGTGTTAAAAAAAAAAAAAGTTGGAAAGTCAAGACAAAGGGAAACAAAGGAATTAAATAAATATACACACACACACATATATACAGACACATAGATATATGCACTGAAAGGAGAAATTCATTCTTTACAGATCAAAAGACACAGTTGGTTAGATATTTAAAATAACACCATGCATTACTTAGTTTGTTCATAAAATTGTCATCATTGACATATTTAGAATTTTTAAGGTTGAGAAAAATAGAGGAACATTTCTGGGAATAATGCTAAGCGTTTTTTAAAGAATTTTTGTATCCTTTCCCTCCCAGATATAACCTAAAAGTCCTTAAGAAATATTTTCAAAATAATCCAAAATTTATTATTTTTCCTTCTGGGCTTTCACATTTCCAGGATGAGCTTACCACCAAGGTCTAATCAAGCAATAAAAATTTTATAGTTGTAATAAAGTGCAGAATGGAATATCAAGAGCCAAAAATGTACGCTCCAGAAACCAAGTATGAAGAAAAGTCAGGAATGAAAAAGATAATTATTGCCTGAAGTCATAGAGGCAGGCCTCATGGAGGACATGGGACATGAGCCATATCGTTATGGTGGATATCGGGGTGAGTTTTTTTTTTTTTTTTTTCCATTTTGCCTGTCCAGTGTCCATTTCCTAATTCTTTTTCTTCTGGGAACTGTCTTCAGCCATACTTTATCCATTTGGTTTGAATTGGGACTAACCCCACTTGGTACCATCAATCCATGTGTGGGCTCTGGCCTAGGGTTTGGCCAATAAGTATTACATAGGTTTGTTCAGGGTGTTTAATATATTTAGGGCAATGGAATGAAACAAGAGGCTCTTACTAGAATATACTAGAAAGAAAAATGCTCTTTCTACTGAAGTTACTAAGTTGGTAGGATGAAGTGGAGCTCCAAATGATCATCTTGACAAATTATGGGAGAAACTTAGAGATAGAGACCCAAAATATAGATTCCAGGCAAGCTTTCATGAGTTCTCAGACCCATTCATTCCTGAAGGAACTAGATGTCCTCATGGAATTTTCATTTATATCATTCACAAATTCCTTTCACAGTTCAAGCCAATTTGAGGTGTTTCTGTTCCTTGTAACCAAAAAAATCCTGACTAATAAAAGTGCAGATATGAATTGGATTAGGATAGGTGGAGACAAGTGGTGAGGGCATTCCAAGTGAACCACTGTCCATCATGAGCAAAGGCCAGGTGTAAGAGCAGAGGTGCAATGGGAAGAAGACTGGAGGTGTTATATTGGGACAGGACATAAGAAATATGTTTTTGTTGGTCAGATGGGGCTAACAGATGAACGACTTTAAAACACACCTTATGCCATTGACGTCAGAGAATCATTGAAGATTTCTGAGCAGTAGTCATAGTGATGAGATTAGTTTATATCTCTATAGCACTGTACAGCTTCCAGAGTGATTACCCATGCGTTATCTTATTTAACAATATTTTGAAGACATTAGTATCATGATACCTATTTTAAAGACAGGGAAATGGGAATTTAGAGAAGTGATGTCAAACATACATCATACCCTACCTCTGCTGCCTAAACCCTTCAACAGTTTCTCATTGTTTTTAGAATAATTCAAGCTCCTTACCAGAGACTACAAGTTTCTGCATGATATGACCCTTCACTTCCTCTTTACTTTTATCCCACTCCACGCCTTTTATACAATATTTGAATTATTCACTGTGCTCCAAGATACTGTGCTGCCTTCCATTTCTTCAAAAGCACCAAGTCATTTAGGATTCAGATTTTTAACATATGCTGTTCCTCTGCCTGGAGAATACATTAATAGTGGACACATAGGTAGTTTTAAACTTTTCAGTAGCTACATCAAATTAAAGTAAAAACAAACAATTAAATTATTTTGAACACTGTCTTTTAATCCAACTATCTAACATACTTCAACATGCAATCAGTATGAAAATTATGAAATGGATTTACATTCTTTTTCTCAAAGTATTAAAATCCGATGCATATTTTATACAATTTTTATGTCAATCTGAACTAGCCAAAATTTGTGCTCAAATAGGAATATGTGGATGGTGGTTACCATTTTGGACAGCATTAGGTTAAAAGTGTTCATTGTGACTAAATTTAGATTGGACTAAATGTTTGGTTTCTTTTCTAGACACCAGTACATGGGATTTAGCAGGAAGACTAGAAAGAACATACAACAAATAAAAGAATTACATTCTGTATGCGTATCTGAATTACCATGTGAGTTAGTGCTTCGATCTCTCAACTTCCCCATAGTTATAAATCTCTTAAAATCTTGTCTGGCACAAATAAGAACCCAAGGGGTATGAACTATTTGTATTATCATCATTATTAATGCCAGGAACAGACTGAGGGCACAGGTCTCCTGACCGCCAGCCAAATACCCTTTCCAGAATCCCAAGGGACCTCTCATGTTAGCAATACATTTATGCTAAAAATACAATGTCATGGGTAGCCACCAGAATTATGCAAACTTGCACACTGGATTTCTGATGCTGTAAGATATGAGACGTTCCAAATCACCTGTTTGCAAAACAAAGCACTGAAAAACAAAACAATTTCATTTTCCCTGGATTGATATTTAAATCCATACATGCTGCCTTGACTATGCAGCCCTAACTGCTAAGCACCCTGATGTTCTTATTAAAGATGCAAGATCCAACTTGTAAGCAGGAAGCCCTGGATGCCTGTCATGGATGAAAGTCAGCATTGGAACTCCAGATTTTTTTATGTGAATATACTCCCATCAATGAAAAGATTTAACGAAGCCACATTTTAGCTACATTCCCACTAATGAATCAACTGAGAAAAAAGAAGGCTAAAAATACTTCATAACTATCTCTTTGTAACATCCTCAGAACTGACAATTGGAAAAAAAAATGAATTTTCTTAAAACAAGGACATCTTGGGGACAGCCATAGTAACCAAATCAAAGCCACATTATTACCTAGAAGGGAGAGGATAATAGTGAATGGTTAAGTACCTAATTAAGTCTATTTTCTAGACACGAATCCCCAAGATACATTTGTTGTTCCTCCTCACTAAATATTTTTTAGAGTTACTTAGTGTCTCAGGAAACCTGTCCTCATATTAATAATTCACTGAAAGACAGGGACAGACACAAATGCTCATGACCAATGTGACAGAATCATAAGTAGGACACTCATCCACACCCCCTACACAAGAAATATGCAAAATCCAAACCCTCTTACTCTGAGAAGCAAACACAAAGGGGGTTAAGTGTATGGTAGATCAGAGGGCTGTTGTTAGCAGCAAAAAAAAAAAAAAAAAGGGGGGGAGGGGATTTCATTTAATCATTTATCACAATGTAATTGCTCATCTACCATGGACCAGGTACTATGCTAGATCCTGAGGATAGAAAACAAATGTTGTCCTGTTTTCATGGAACTTACAGTCTTGTGGAGGGGAAAATAACCTTATCGGATAATTACATAATAATAATTAAACCTAATAATTTCAATAGGTTGTTCGAAGACCTATAATCAGTATTTAATATATACAATCTCAATTAATCTTCCCAGTGGAAATGAACATCAATTTACAATTCAGGTAAGTACTACAAAGGAGAGGAGCATGGTTATGACAGCATGTAATGGGAGGCATTAATTTGAGAGATCAGGAAGTGACATATGAGCACTGCAATTCTGACAAAAGTTTAGCAACCAAGTTTCTAGGAGAAAAAGCATGATGTGTAGTGTTTGCCCATTTCCATGGTATAAATACTTCCACCATGCTTTATGTTGAACTACAATGTGATGTCACCAAAGGAGAATTGGGAATAGATGTGCACAATCGGCCCCTGAAATAGGCAGATACAGTCTAGCTCCAGCATATCTGTGCAATAAGCTAAGATCTATTTAGAAAAGACAGGCAGCAATTTGAATGGGCCCAATACTCTGCTGTTGCCAATGAGTGTATGTCAGTTTCCGACACAGGACTACAGGTGGAGATGGGGGTGTCCTGAGAGACATTATAAGGGATCCAGCTAAGCATAAACACACACCCAGAATCTACCTATAGAATGAATAGATGTCTTGCCTATACAAATAAGCTATAAATTTTTATAAGCAATTACATATTTTTATGATTTATAATATAATACATTAAAGGTTCTCTTAAGTTTACTGTACCTTTGTTTATGGAGTACTTTATTAATAAGGAAATATAATTGATCTAATCCAGAAAATGACACATTGATGCTGGGTCTTGGAAATGAGTGAGGGTTTTCTCAGTTAAGAAAGGGAGATAAGGACATTTCAGAGAAGGATCCTATTTATAGCTGACTCATGATGGCCCATGGTGTGGGTAGATAGAGCATGATCTTCTTGGGGAAGACTGTGAAGTGAGGGTTGTGGACTAGGGTTAGATTCAAAGGGTTTGGTGATTGTCCTAGGTAATATGGCCACCTTCACCACCACTCCCCCACCAATATCTGGTTCTCCATGAAGAACACTAACTTGGAGAGTGATCAGAGAAGACTTGCTTCTTAAAAGGACCTTTCATTAATATGGAAGATGGTTGCAAGAGTAAGAATCTGAGAACACAAAGACCAGTTCAAAGATATGGAATAGTTCAGAAACAGATAATTAGGACCATGCCAGATGTGCCTGGGTGGCTCAGTAGGTTAAGCGTCTGCCTTTGGCTCAGATCACAATTCCAGGATCCTGGGATTGAGCCCCACATCAGGCTCCCTGATCAGTAGGGAGCCTGCTTCTCCCTCTCCCTCTGCCACCCCCCACCCCTGCTTGTGCTCTCTCTCTCTCTCTGTCAAATGAATAAATAAAATCTTTTAAAAAGGGGGGGGAGACCATGCCAGTGGAGATGCAAGAGGAAGACCAGAATTTAAGGTGTTCTTACCACACTTTTCCTCTATGCAGATGTAGACTTGTGAATTCTTACCAGATCACTGGATGACACAAAGATGATGAATATTGAAAGAGAAGGTCAGGGGCACCTGGGTGGCCCAGTCTGTTAAGCATCTGCCTTTGGCTCAGGTCATGATCTCAGGGTCCTGGGATGGAGCTCCACATAGGGCTCTCTGTGCAGTGGGGCATCTGCTTCTCCCTCTCCCTCTGTACCTTCCCCCCTGCTTGCTCTATCTCTCTCTCTCAAATAAATAAGTAAAATCTTAAAAAGAGAGAGAAGACCAATTTCTACCAAAAGAATGGGTTAAACAAATAATAAATCTATCAATCTTTTTTTTTTTTTTCTTTTTCCTTTGGGTCACTGTCTATGAACCTACACTATAATTAAGAATCTATTTGTAGTTTTTACCGAATAGCAGTTGGAGGAACCTATATTTTGTTTCACTTATTTATGCCTTTGGTTTAGAGAACAACAGGGAAGAAAATCCTGTTTCCAAATGAAGGATTTGGAACAGTTTTTGTTGTGAGTTCAAGTTAAATAAATGCTTTGCTTCTCATTTTTAAAAAGTTTAGAATTAGTTTTTCTTAACATTTGGGATTTAAATCTTTGTGTCACAGCAAGAAATAAAGTCAAACAGTGGAATAAATTCAAATAGCTGGCATACTAATTGATTTCTGTATTCGATTTTTGCATTGTGCTTGGCACACCTAGAAAAAGTCAAACCTTGTTAAGACAGCATTCTTAAAGGAATCTACTTGTATGATTGTGTCCTCTCCAGACACTATGGCTCACTTCTTTTATTATGCCCCTATCTTGTAATTTAGAATATTATAAAAATGATGGGGGGGTGCCTGGGTGGCTCATTTGGTTAAGCATCTAACTCTTGATTTCAGCTCAGGTCATGATCTTGGGGTCTTAAGATCAAGCCCTGTGTGGGGCTCCATGCTCAGCAGGGAGTCTGCTTCTCTCTCACTCACTCTCCCTCTGCCCCTGATCATGCTTTCTCTCTCTCTCTCTCTCAAATAAATAAATAAATCTTTAAAATAATGATGGGAGGTTTTTCTAAGAATGATTGAGCCCACAAAGTGGAAAGAAAATTTTATACAATTTCTACTCCACAATATTAAAAATCGCTCTTGTCAACCTAGATGTCCTTCAGAAGGTGAATGGATAACAAACTGTGGTACATCCAGACAATTAAATATTATTCAGTGTTAAAAAGTAATAAGCTACCAAACCATGAGAAGACATGGAGGAACCTTAAATGCATATTACTAGGTGTAAGAAGCCAATGTGAGAAGGCTTGATACTGTATGATTCCAACTCCGTAATATGCTTAAAAAGTTAAAACTATGGAGACAATTAGTATATGAGTGGTTGGGTGCCTGTGTGGCACAGTTGGTTAAGCATCCATCTCCTTGTTTCTGCTCAGGTTGTGATCTCAGGGTCCTGAGATGGAGCCCCAGGTACAGCTACATGCTCAGCATGGAGTCTGCTTGAGACTCGCTCTCCCTCTCCTTCTGCCCTTCCACACTGAGTGCTCTTTCTCTCTCTCCAAATAAATTAATTTTTAAAAACAATCAGTGGTTGCCAGGGATGGTGGTAGGAGAGAAGAAAAGGCAGAGCACAGAGGATTTTTGAGACAGTGAAAATACGTTGTATGATATTACAATGATGGATATATGCCATTATACATTCATTAAAGTTCATTGAATCTACAACACCAAGAGTAAACCCTTAGGTGAACTGTGGACTCTGGGAGGTTATGCTGTGTCAATGTAGGTTCATCCTCAGTAAAAAATGTACTTCTCTGCTGAGTGATATTGATCATGAAGGAGGCTTTGCATGTGTGGGGGAAGGGAGTATATAGAAAATCTCTGTACCTTCCTCTTGATTTTGTTATAAACCTAAAACTGCTCTAAAAAATAAAATCTTTAGAAAAAATTGCTGTCAAGAACTTACATGCCTTCCTTTATTAAATGCTTATATTAATTATATGAAGTAAGTGCCATTATACATATTTTATAGATGAAGTTTCAGAGTCTTCACTTGTCTACAGGCACAAAACTCAGAAGTAGTGCAAGGATGTGGAATGTTCTGACTTTTCTGTGACTCTGGAAGGATGCACTTTTCTCTGACTTCAGAGCCTGGGCCCTTACCTATGACTCCATATGTATGTTTTGTTCTTCACTGCTCTCCATTTCCAGTTAAACCCTAAAGATAGCCCTTGAACCTGTTTATATATTACTCATCATTAAAGACTGTCATCCAGTTCTTTTGGATCATGACAACCACCACCTAACCCATCCTTCTCCAAAACAAACACCAAATACGAATCTGAACAGACCATTGCTCAGACTTAAAACTCTAATGGTATATGCCACTGACCTCAGTATAAAATCAAGCATTTTTATATTGGCTTTAGAAGTTCTTACATGGGCACCTCCTTACTTGATTATACAGCACCTACACCTCACAATCCACAATCGGACACACAGAATCAGTTGAATCTAATCATCTTATGAATGTGCAATACTCTTTCTTATCTCTGTCTCTTTACAAATAATGTTTGATTATAGACCCCAGAAAACTGGAATACAACTTAGCTGTAGCTCCAAAGCTTCAACCCAACATAACATCATTGACAAATGATTATCTTGAGATACTTTTACACAAGACAGGAAGTCATTCTCTTATTAGGCACAACATTTGTCAGCAAAAGTTATAAATATGGTCACATGCACCAAAATCTAGTGTCCCATGATTTTCATTTATTCACACTGGTCTCCTAAACTCTCAGTTCTGCCTTCTGGGGTTACTTAGAAAGAAATATAATTATTTTGCACATAATGCTGTATCACCAAATATTGAAAGTCAACTCTCATATAATTTTTGAACTGTTTCTATTTAGCCATAACTATATATACATGTGTGTGTAAATGTGTGTGTGTGCACTTTCTGCATAAGAAGATAAGAGACGAGAGAGCACAAGATACAAGGAAGACAGATGAGAATAAGTACTGATTTTAAGAGAAAGGACCAATGTTTTCACTTTGTTATACCATTTCTTATGTAAGACGCCTTCAAGATCCTATACTTCTCAGTCACATCTTCTAGAACAATGGTTCTCAAACTTCTTACATCATCATTTTATGAAAAACAAATGCATTCACATTATGGACTAGTATGTGTGTATGCAGATGCACACACACACACACACACACACATACACACCCCTCAATTATTATCTGCAATGAATTCTCACATTTTCTATTCTAGTCTAGTCTATTTTTTTTTTCAGATGCTGGTAATGACTCACAAATGTATTTCATAACCTGCTAATGTGTAGCAACCAGCATTTTGAGCAACACTGTTCCAGATGATCTCTATCTTAACCATGTTTCTCTTAACATGTAGATTCAGAAACTAAACAAAAGATTCCATTAATGCATCCCTAATCAAAAATAAGCTAATCTCACATAATCAAGCATTATGTGACAAAATTCTAAAGCACATGAGGTTTCTAACTATCATGATCATCAGGACAAAGGGCTAGGTATGGGATGGACATATGGCAGGGAACAAAATAAACAGCCTGACGAACAATGATTTAGGGGTCATAGTAAACTGAAAAATTAAGTCTCTGAAAGTAGATAAAGGGTGTGTTCTCAAAAATTGCATTACAAATATTATCCGTACATCTTGTCCATGCAACAAAATAATGGACCCCAAAGGAGAACACCTCACTTCCCTATACCTGGACTAGGCTCAGATCTACCAGGAATGAACTATAAAATATTGAAGAAATCCTTTATATCTCAGTGGGCCTTAAACTCCTCATCTCAATAGAGAGAGTTTTTCCTAGGATATATCAAAGTTTCTCCATCCTTGCTATTACCTGGGATGCTTCTAAAAATTCCAGAATTGGTACCTTCCTTAAGAAATCCTGATTTAATTGATGGGTCTGAGAAAACACCTGGACATGGGGTCATTCTAATGATGATCCAGGGCTAAACCCTATGGCCTCAGATAATATCTAGGGTCCTTGTAGCACTTGCTGCAACTCTAAAGGAAAGGAGAAGAAAGCTGTGCATCCTAAGCCAAAACTAAATCTCAGCTGCAATATGGCAGGCTGTGCACAGCATAGGCTCTGAGGTCAAGCCCACATCCACTTATTTTCTAGTCTCTGTTCTCTCATCTATAAAATAGAGAAGTAGTTCTACCTTAGAAATAGTTATAGTGATTAAATAAGGAAATATAGATAGTGACTTCTACACAATACTAAGCTATACATATTTATTATGTATTATATATTATATGTGTAATATATATGCATATAGGTATAATATATTATATATGTATACATAAGTATTTCAATGAATGTAAGCAATCACTCATCAATTTATCCAGTTATATAACTGAGTCCATTTAAAATATAAGTGAAAGTGAGTTATGTGCACTCTCCTTCCCAAAGTTTAAATTTTCTTCTTGCCCAAAATAAAAGAAAGGAAAATCTTGACAGTATGCCAAAGTAGGACTGAAATGATATGGTGTCTGAATCTGCTTTGAAATTCTTCATGAAGGAAAATGGGGGTAGGTAAAGTAAATGAGACAAACTCCTGGCAATGTAGACTCTAAGAGTGTATGAGAATGCATTGTATTCATAATTCTAAATGATTCTAAATAATTCTAAATATTGTGCTAGTAATTCATCCCACTCTTTTGTATTTTTGAAGTTTTTCATTATAAAACTTCTTTAAAAATCTAAAAATAGAAGAATAAATTTATCAGTTGTGTCATAGTTAGATATGTAGACAACATACAAGTAAAACTAGTTTCTATGAGGACCCAAGAATTTTCTGGAAGAGTTGGAGGGGAAAAGATTTGTCCACAGCATTCACAGCAAAGAAAAAAAATAAAAGAGAAGTCACTAAGTAAATCCAATTTTTGTCTTATTCGGTTGGTATTCTCTTGAGAAAGAATATAGAACAAATTGCCCAGTCCTTAAGCATATCATACACCATAATGTGAAAAATAGTACTGCAGAATTCTGTCTTTGTGGAAATGACTTTACCTGGAAACACCTGAGGTCCCTATATAGAAGAGATATTCAGAGAAATATCTACTTTTTGTCTGAACTCTTATGAAAAGTTTTAGTTTCTAAGAAATGTGGCCTCTTAGGACCACAAAGAAGCTTGACACCTGTTGATCCAACGGTCTTTATACTGTGCCCCAGGGAGCTCCAAGGAATCCCTAAAGGAGGTTTGTTCATTCAAAAGTATTTAATGAGTACCTACTATGTATTAGACAATGATCTAGGAACTTAGTGAACAAAACAGGTGCAATTCTTGCCCTGCCCTAAATTGGAAAGTGATGGGTTCTCAGTGTTCAGTATTTAACTGTCTACTGTAGGATTTGCTTTATGATTTAGTAGTCCATTGTAATATTTCTTTTAAAGAAAAAGTTTTGATAAAAATGAGCCAACCCTATTTAAAAATATCAAGTCTACTATAATCCCTTGCTTTAAGATTGAATAAGGTATGGCTCAAAGAGAGAAACCAGACTGCTCAAGGTTGCATCCAGCTATTGGCAGGGCCAGGACCAAAATGCAGTACTGCTGATTCCCAAGCGATTGCTTTTCCCACTTTCCACATTCTTCTCTCTCTTCCCTTGGCTGACCAACCTAGGGGTAGCTCACAGATTCGGAGTGAGAAGTTCGACATCTGAAATACAGATAATTAATTCTATTTTCCTGGTACTTGTTTTCTTCATTCATAAGATAAGGATACATGTAGTTTGGAGAATCAAATCAGCTAAAATATTTTGTACACAATCTATATATAAACTGTAAAATACTATACAGATGTTAACAATTATAATCTAATACTCTAAGTCTTTTCAGTGGTACTCCTCAGAGCAAAATAATTGAAGAATGGAGTAATAACAGCAAAATGAAAGGAAAATAAAATGTGCCAATTGATGAAATTGTTATAGTTGAAGCAAAATAAATAAATAAGTAAAAAATATCTGGGTTGTAACCTGGCCTTCCTATAAGATGTCAATTGAGAGAAGCCCTACATGCAGGGATGGAGGCCTGAGTTCTAGAAAGTCAGAGGGGTGTCATTATTTGAGCTATAAAATGGAGATGAACCAACAGAACCTATTTCATTGTGCTGCTCTTTGAGATGGTACTTTTAAAGCATTTATTACAATGTCTAGGACATAGTAGATGCTGAATAATGATCAATTATTATTTTTAACTCTAAAATATTGAAAATAATTCCCACCTCATAGGATATTCATTAGGATTAAACTAACTAAGGTTAATTGCACATCCATTAAGTGACTGATGTATATAAGATATTGAAAATGCATTCTTTTCCTTTCTCTTCCTTTCTCCTGATATGTGAAACCAGATACAACAATTATAATTACTGGAAAACTGTAAGGGACCTGCCACAAGTCTATTTGTCTAAGTCTGTGGCTATACAATCTTAGTGTATGCCATAATCTTCTTGAGATTTATTAAAGAAGAAAAAGCATCTTTGGTGCCACCTCCTATGGAGAGGGAGCCCAGAAATCTGATTTTTAGCAAACATCCCCAATACAAATAATACGAATGTTGAGTTCACACCTCCTGAGTGGTCTAAGCCCTTGTTACTCAAAGTGTGGTCCTTGTTCCAACAACAACTGCATCACCCAGGGATTTGCTAAAAACACAGAATCTCAACCCTAAACCTAACTTGCTGAATCTTCATCAAATTTTAACAAGATCCCCAGGTGGTTTCTGTACATGTCACAGTGAGACATGTTGGTCAAAGTCCTGTCTCTGGGCTGTTAGGTAAGTCATGATCACCTGGAACTCATTAGCTTCTCCTCTAAGAAAATCTTTTCATTACATTTCATCATAAATGTCATCTTTATGAAAGCCTGGTAGAAAAAATGGGCATATTAAGATATTTCAATATTTCTGCTGAGTTACTCTCAGAGATTTTGTCCATTATATTGTCCAATGTCTTTCATTTAAAAGACTACATGATAAGTTAATTTTACCGGGAAAATGTCACTTCTAAAATCTCTTTCTCCTGATGATTTTCTTTTTATTTTAAAAAAATGAGTGACAAGTGATTAATTTTTTTCTTCATTGGCTGCTATCTCAGAATTAAATTTGGTATTCAATGATAGCAATTCTATTAGCCTAGGTTTTGGGGGTATGTTAATTTTTCTTTCCATTGGCATAGTTCCAGCTTTTCTACTGCTCTTTTAAAGAATTGTTTTAAACATATGTATAATTTATGTACTTAAAAAGTACACAGGCTTATGCATGTTTGCGTATTGACACACCCTTATAACCACCACCCAGAACAAGATATCAAATATTTTCATACTATCATATGCTTGCATCCCTTCCCAATCAAAGCTCTCAATCCCAACTCCATCATCTGACTTCTGTTACATTATTTTTGACCATCCTTGAACTTTATATAAATAGAATCATAGAGTGCACAATTTTCTGTGTCTGGCTTCTCTTATTTAATATAATGTCTTTGAAATCCATCTTGTTATTGTGCTTATCAGTAGTTTTTCCCTTATATTCCTGTGTACTATTTCATTATATAAATATATCACAATTTTTGTTTCATCTATGTTTCTGTTGATGGGTATATGAGTTGTTTCTAGCTTGAGAGTATTATGAATAAAGCTAATGCAAACATTTGTATATAATTATTTTGGTGGATAAGTGTACTTATTTCTAATGGGTGTATATCTGGAATGAATTGCTCTTTCGGTAGTCTATGTACATGAGTAAATCCTTTCTGGATATAGGGAGGATATACATTAGTATTGGAAAGAAAGTTTTTTTTTATTTTGTTATGTTAATCACCATACATTACATCATTAGTCTTTGATGTAGTGTTCCATGATTCATTGTTTGCGTATAACACCCAGTGCTCCATTCAGTACGTGTCCTCTTTAATACCCATCACCAGGCTAAACAATCCCCCCACACCCCTCCCTTTTAGAACTCTGTTTGTTTCTCAGAGTCCATAGTCTCTCATGGTTCGTCTCCCCCTCCGATTTCCCCCCCTTCATTTTTCCCTTCCTGCTATCTTGTTCTTCTTTTTTTTTTTTTTTTTTTTTTTACATATAATGTATTATTTGTTTTAGAGGTATGGGTCTGTGGAAAGAAATTTTTAAAAGGACAAGAAGGAGAAACCATAAGAGGACAAGAGAATAAAGAAAGAGTATAACAGGGGAGGAGCAAGATGGTGGAGGAGTAGGAGACCTAAATTTCGTCTGGTCCCAGGAATTCAGCTAGATAGGGATCAAACCATTCTGAACATCTACAAACTCAACAGGAGATCAAAGGAAAGAATAGCAGCAACTCTCTGAACAGAAAAGAGACCACTTTCTGAAAGGTAGGATGTGCAGAGAAGTGAATCCAAGGCAATATTTGGGAATATAGACAGCGGGGGAGGGGGCCTCCTTCAGCTGCTACTGGCAAGTGATAGAGAGCAGAGCACAAAATCAGAACTTTTAGAAGTCTACTCTGCTGAGGGATGTCGCTCCAGTGGCTAAGTGGGGGGTGGAACCCTCGCTGGGACAGTGTGGTCTCGGGACCCTTGGGGGTCACAGGAAGACTGGGGGTGCCTGAGTGTGGCAGAGCTCCCAAGTATCAGAGCGGGGAAGCCAGCTGCAGAGACGGAGCAGAGGAGTGGGCTTTCAGCTCGGGGTTGCCATAAACCGTGATCTGCAGCACAGTTGGGCCACTGCTCTTCTGGCAGGGACGCAACAAGCTGCAGATCCAGGGAGACTCCCCTTCCTCCCCCGGGAGGAGCGGCACAGGAGTGCACTGCAGGGATCTGCTGGGTTTGGAGACTCCACATGGGGTCATGTGCCAGAGATAGAAACACTCAGTCACAGGCCAGGTGAGCACGGAGTGCGGCCGGATACCGGGGAGATGGGAGTGATTGACTGCTTTTCTCTGGGGGCTCACTGAGGAGTGGGGCCTTGAGTGCTCAGGGGTGGAGATTGGGAGGCCACCATTTTCACTCTCATCTTCCAAAGCTGTACAGAAAGCTTGCAGGGAACAAAAGCTCCCGAGAGCAAACCCGAGCAGATTACTTAGCCTAGCCCCCGGCAAGGGCGGGGCAATTCCGCCTCCGACAAAGACATTTGAGAACCACTGCAACAGACCCTTGCCCCAGAAGATCACCAAGAACAGCCATCCAAGACGAAGTTTACCAATCAATGAGAATGGCAGAACGCCAGCACTAGGGGACTACAGCACATAGAATTTATGGCTTTTTTCCCATGATTCTTTAGTCTTTCAAAGTTAATTTTTTTAATTCTCTTTTTCGTTTTCTTTTTTTTTTTTTTTGAATTTTTCTTTTTCCCTTTTTCAACCGATATCTTATCAATCCCTTTTTTAAAAATCTTTTTTATTTTTAATTTTTAGAGTCATATTCTATCCCTTCATTGTAGTTAACCTTATTTTTGGTATATATATAAGTTGTTCTCTCTTTAAAATTTTAAGATACAGTTTCTTCTAACAGACCAAAATATACCCTACATCTCTAGGGTATGGCTTTGTTCTAGTCACCATCCTGATCACATTCTCTCCTTTTTTTTAAATTCCTCTTCTTTCTTTTTTCAACCAACTTCTTATAAATTCCTTTTATAAAATCTTTTATAATTTTCATCCTTTACCATCATATTCCATCCCTTCATCATATTTACCCTTATTTTTGTACATATATAAGTTTTTCTTTCTTTAAAATTTTGGGAGGCACTTTCTTCTAACAGACCAAAATACGCCCAAAATCTCATGTGTGGCACTGACATATGCACCAGCCTGATCATATTTGATCATATTCTTTTTTTTTTCTTTTTTTTTCTTTCTTCTTTCTCTCCCTTTCCTTTCCCCCAGTTTCAGGTCTCTTCTGATTTGTTTAGTGTATATTTTTCTGGGGTCATTGTTACACTGTTAGCATTTTGTTCTCTCATTCATCTATTCTCCTCTGGACAAAATGACAAGATGGAAAAAATCACCTCAACAAAAAGAATAAGAGGCAGTACCGACTGCCAGGGACCTACTCAATATGGACATTAGTAAGATGTCAGAACCAGAGTTCAGAATGACGATTTTTAAAATACTAGCTGGGTTTGAAAAAGGTATGGAAGATATTAGAGTAACCCTCTCTGGAGAAATAAAAGAACTAAAATCTAAAGAAGTTGAAATCAAAAAGGCTATTAATGAGGTGCAATAAAAAATGGAGGCTCTAACTGCTAGGATAAAGGAGGCAGAAGAGAGAATTAGTCATATAGAAGACCAAATGATGGAGAATAAAGAAGCTGAGAAAAAGAGAGATAAACAACTACTGGATCACGAGGGCAGAATTCAAGAGATAAGTGATACCATAAGATGAAACAATATGAGAATAATTGGGATCGCAGAAGAAGAAAGAGAGAGAGGGCCAAAAGGTATATTGGAGCAAATCATAGCAGAGACTTCCCTAATTGGGGAAGGAAACAGGCATCAAAATCCAGGAGGCACAGAAAACCCCTCTCAAAATCAATAAAAATAGGTCAACACCCCAACATCTAATAGTAAAACTTACGAGTCTCAGAGACAAAGAGAAAATCCTGAAAGCAGCTCGGGAGAAGAGATATGTAAACTACAATGGTGGATACATTAGATTGGCAACAGACCTATCCACAGAGACCTGGCAGGCCAGAAAGGACTGGCATGATATACACAGAGCACTAAATGAGAAAAATATGCAGCCAAGAATACTATATCCAGCCAGGCTATCATTGAAAATAGAAGGAGAAATAAGAAGCTTCCAGGACAAACAAAAACTAAAGGAATTTGCAAACACGAAACCAGCCCTACAAGAAATATTGACAGAGGTCCTCTAAGCAAAGAGAGAGCCTAAAAGCAACATAGACCAGAAAGGAACACAAACAATATACAGTAACAGTCACCTTACAGGCAATACAACGGCACTAAATTCATATCTTTCAATAGTTACCCTGAATGTAAATGGGCTAAATGCCCCAATCAAAAGACACAGGCTATCAGACTGGTTAAAAAACAAGACCCATCGATATGCTGTCTGCAAGAGACTCATTTTAGACCCAAACACACCCCCAGATTGAAAGTGAGGAGGTGAAAAACTATTTACCATGTTAATGGACACCAAAAGAAAGCTGGGGTGGCAATCCTTATATCAGACAAATTAGATTTTAAATGAAAGACTGTAATAAGAGATGAGGAAGGACACTATATCCTACTTAAAGGGTCTATCCAACAAGAAGATCTAACAAGTGTAAATATCTATGCCCCTAATATGGGAGCAGCCAATTTATATAAGCCAATTAATAAGAAAAGCAAAGAAACACATCAACAACAATACAATAATCTGGGGGGACTTTAATACCCCCCTCACTGAAATGGACAGATCATCTAAGCAAAAGATCAACAAGGAAATAAAGACTTTAAATGACACACTGGACCAAATGGACTTCACAGGTATAGTCAGAACATTCCATCCCAAAGCAACAGAATACACATTCTTCTCTAGTGCCCATGGAACATTCTCCAGAATCGATCACATCCTTAGTCACAAATCAGGTCTCAACCAGTACCAAAAGATTGGGATCATTCCCTGCATATTTTCAGACCACAGTGCTGGAAACTAAAACTCAGTCACAAGAGGAAAGTCAGAAAGAACTCAAATACATGAAGGCTAAAGAGCATCCTACTAAAGAATGAATGGGTTAACCAGGAAATTAAAGAAGAATTTTAAAAAATTCATGTAAACAAATTAAAATGAAAACACAACTGTTCAAAATCTTTGGGAAGCAACAAAGGCAGTCCTAAGAGGAAAGTATATAGCAATACAAGCCTTTCTCAAGAAACAAGAAAGGTCTCAAACACACAACCTAACCCTACACCTAAAGGAGCGAGAGAAAAAACAGCAAATAAAGCCTAAACCCAGCAGGAGAAGAGAAATAATAAAGATCAGAGCAGAGCAGAAATCAATGAAATAGAAACCAAAAGAACAGTAGAACAGATCAATGAAACTAGGAGCTTGTTCTTTGAAAGAATTAATAAGATAAACCCTTGGCCAGACTTACCAAAAGAAAAGAGAAAGGACCCAAATAAATAAAATCATGAATGAAAGAGGAGAGATCACAACCAACACCAAAGAAATACAAACAATTATAAGAACATATTATGAGCAAATCTATGCCAGCAAATTAGATAATCTGGATGAAATGGAAGCATTCCTAGAGATATATAAACTACCAAAACTGAACCAGGAAGAAGTAGAAAACCTGAACAGACCTATAACCACTAAGGAAATTGAAGCAGTAATCAAAAATCTCCCAACAAACAAAACCCCAGAGCCAGATGGCTTCCCAGAGGAATTCTACCAAACATTTAAAGAATTAATACCTATTTTCTGAAAATGTTCCAAAAAATAGAAATCGGAGGAAAACTTCCAAACTCGTTTTATGAGGCCACCATTACCTTGAATCCAAAACCAGACAAAGACCCCATCCAAAAGGAGAATTACAGACCAATATCCTTGATGAACATGGATGCAAAAATTCTCACCAAATTACTAGCCAGTAGGACCCAACTCGGTGAGGATTACTCACCACGACCAAGTGGGATTTATCGCTGGGCTGCAAGGTTGGTTCAACATCCGCAAATCAACTAATATGATACAATACATTAGTAAAAGAAAGAACAAGAACCATATGATCCTCCCAATAGATGCAGAAAAAGCATTTGACAAAGTACAGCATCCTTTCTTGATCAAAACTCTTCAGAGTATGTGCATAGAGGGTACATACCTCAATATCATAAAAGCCATCTATGAAAAACCTACAGCAAATATCATTCTCAATGGGGAAAAACTGAGAGCTTTCCCCCTAAGGAAAGGAACGTGGCAGGGATGTCCACTATCACCAGTGCTATTCAACATAGTATTAGAAGTCCTAGCCACAGCAATCAGACAACAAAAAGAAATAAAAGGCATCCAAATCGGCAAAGAGGAAGTCAAACTCTCACTCTTTACATTTTATGTGGAAAACCCAAAAGACTCTACCCCAAAACTGCTAGAACTCATATGGGAATTCAGTCAAGTGGCAGGATATAAAATCAATGCACAGAAATCAGTGGCATTCCTCTACACCACCACCAACACAGAAGAAAGAGAAATTAAGGAGTTGATCCCGTTTACAATTGCACCCAAAACCATAAGATACCTAGGAATAAATCTAACGAAAGAGGCAAAGAATCTGTACTCAGAAAACTATAAAATACTCCTGAAAGAAACTGAGGAAGACACAAAGAAATGGAAAAACGTTCCATGCTCATGGATTGGAAGAATAAATATTGTGAAGATGTCAATGCTACCTAGAGCAATCTACACATTCAAAGCAATCCCTATCAAAATACCATCCACTTTTTTCAAGGAAATGGAACAAATAATCCTAAAATTTGTATGGGACCAGAAAAAAACCTGAATAGCTAGAGGAATGTTGAAAAAGAGAAGCAAAGCTGGTGGCATCACAATTCCGGACTTAAGCTCTATTACAAAGCTGTCATCATCAAGACAGTATGGTCCTGGCACAAAAACAGACACATAGATCAGTGGAACAGAATAGAGAGCCCAGAAATGGACCCTCAACTCCATGGTCAACTAATCTTTGACAAAGCAGGAAAGAATGTCCAATGGAAAAAAGACAGTCTCTTCAACAAATGGTGTTGGGAAAATTGGACAACCATATGCAGAAGAATGAAACTGGACCATTTCCTTACACCACACAAAAAATAGACTCAAATGGTTGAAAGATCTAAATGTGAGACAAGAGTCCATCAAAATCCTAAAGGAGAACACAGGCAGCAACCTCTTCGACCTCAGCCGCAGCAACTTCTTCCTAGAAACATTGCCAAAGGCAAGGGAAGCAAGGGCAAAAATGAACTATTGGGACCTCATCAAGATAAAAATCGTTTGTACAGCAAAAGAAACAGTCAACAAAACCAAAAGACAACCAACAGAATGGAAGAAGATATTTACAAATGACATCAGATACCAACTAGCTCCATCTATCATTGTACAAATAAAGACATTACAGTCCAAGAAGCCTATACAAATTGTCAGAGTCAGGATGGGAATCTGGGACTCCTGACTCACTACTGGGTCAGCTCCAGTCCTACTGCCCTGTCTTGTTAATGCTAAAACAAAGCAAAGTCCCATGTGGTTTTCAAGACATTTTCTGAAATGTCATGAAGAGATTGTTTTGTCATCTCTCTTTTACAAACTCAAGTACTGGACTCATAGTGCCTTGATTTAAAGCCTAGCTCTGTCATTTGAAATGTGACATTAGCAGGTTACTTAGTTTTCCTGCGCTTTAGTGTCCTCATCTATAAAATGAGAAAAATGCAATGCCTTCTTAAGGGGTATTAAGACTAAATGCGATAATACATGTAATTAGTTTGCAGTTGCATTAGGCACACAATCACCATATCATAAATAGCAGCTATTATAATTTATGTTCTATTTCTGATGCATAGCAGGCAAGGGGGTTCCACTGTAAGGTCAGAGGCTTGGGAACTAGGAAGGTGATTATTTATCCCTTGATACTCACAGGTCTACTCGGGTACACTTCCTTAGGGACTTGGATCAGATTGCTATCATAGACTACAGCAAAGAGCCAGAGTATGTCTCATCCTCATAATTTTCCAATAGGTTAATTCATTACAATCGGCCAGACCCTGAGCTGGGCTCTAAGACTCCAGAGATGAAAAGGATGGAGTGCTTCTTCACAGTTCAGCCAATCAAAGGCCCCTCAACAAATGAAGACAGTACAGTGGAATAAGTCAAACCGTGTTGAGGAAGAGGTGAGACCTAATATGTTTGCCAACAAGGCTCCTCAGAGAGCCCCAAAGGCCACCAGCAAACCTCTTTGCTTTAGAACTTGAATGCCCGAGCTGAAAATCCAGCCTGGGACCCTAGGAATAAGACTGAGGGACAGGGAGAGGATTACTTGTCTTTGAGCAAAGCTCTTTTCTGGGCCTTTGATCCCTCACACATAAAATGGGTAGATTTGTTAGGATCACTAAGTATTAAAGAAGAAGTATGTTTAATGCTCACTCAGCAGCACATGTACAATACAGAGAAGATTAGCATGGCCCCTGTGCAAGGATGACACACAAATTTGAGAAGCATTCCATATTTTCAACTGAAAAATAAAATTCATAAAGAAAAAGAGAGGAAATAAGTTTGGCGCATAGCAAGTACATACAAAATAATAATAATATACCTTAAAGAGCAAAAAAAAAAAAAAAAAAAAAAAAAAAGATGGATCCATTAAATGTTCTCTGAATTAGATCTAGGTTAACTTGTTCCAAAACTCTTTAAAAAAATCCCATAAGAAAACTGAACTTGTAGCACTGCTACATCAAAGAGCTAAATAGACAGCTTTAACTCCAGAGAAGTGCCTGCTTCCCACCCCAACCAGAGCTACAGAGCTGCAGTGAGTGTTAGAATCAAGGGCCTGTGGTCTCGAAAGCTGAGTCCAAGAGAGTCAGCAGCTCTGGCTATAGCCACAAGGAAGAAAATAGAAATCAGTCCTTGACCTACCAGGAAAGCACTTTGCTATTCACCCAAAAGAATACGTGAACTTCCAGGGATCCTGAAGGGGGAGGAAGGAAAGTTAAGGGATTGGAGTCATAGTAATTCTTCTGTGTGTGATCTCTGATTCAAAAGTGCCTTTTCCTTACTGTTGCATTATCATCCTTCTCCTGGCAGGTGTGGCTTAGGGAAGCAAGCCTGTGTGTGTGTGTGTGTGTGTGTGTGTGTGTGTGTGTGTGTGTGTGTGTGTGTGTGTGTGTGTGTGTGTGTGTACTTCCCCTGGGAAATGACAAATGGGCTAAAATTGTAGTAACATCAAAGATTAAAAGATGCACTTGGCTATAGGAAGTAGGGATGGGATGGAAATGAAATGGAGAAAGACTTTACAAGAGAATCACTTTGACTTACAAACACCATCAGAACAGGGACAGGGTTGATCTAATCTTTCATTATATCTTCAGCATCTAGCACAACGGCATGCAGCAGGCATTCAGTGAATATCAATTGAAAGGACAGATTAATGAAAAGGAGAAGAAAAACATTCCAGACACAGGTACACAGGATGTAGGACATCACTTTTGGTCTGTCCAGAGTCTACCTAATAGAAATGAGAATCAATTACCTAAGAGAGGGTGGAGTTATCTGCTTTTTTATAGCAAGCCTGGGCCCAAACCTTAGGTGAAGCTGCTGATTGGAGGATATGATAGAGTCTTTTACCTCCCATCTCACCTGTGACTTACTGCCCAATCACAGGTTGGCTTCCTCCTCAGGGAAAGGAACAGTCTTGGTGGATAGACCACAAAAGATGAGGGAGAAAAGAGGGGCTGCTCCTCCCAAGTGTTGCAGGTGCAAGAGAACAGTGACCTTTCTCTTAAGGATTACCACACAAATGTGAAGCCCGATGGCTGGTAGCATGTTTCCAAGAAAAAGAGCCACTTATTTTTTTGGGTGGGAACAAGCAAGGACATAGTGAATCAAGGGAAATATTTGGTTTCAGTGTGAATCAAAGCAAAAACATGGAGGGATGAGGATAAAGATCTCTTACTATTGTCTCAAGTTGGGCAAAGGTACAGGAGGGATGAAGATAAAATAGTTCTGCATGATGGAGCCCAGGATATTGTGAATAAGCACTGCTGATGTGAGGTAGGCAGAGACCAGACTATGTCATACTGAGAGTTCTGGAGTTTATTCTGAAGATCAAAGATTCCAAGGGAAGTTTATAATCTGGAGAGTGGCAGGATCCTATTTGATACTGGAAAGCAAATTCTCATTCAGATTCTTAATGTATGGAAGATTCTGAAAATGGCCACAAACTCTTCCAGTTCTTGCATGCACACCTTTTTCATCCAGGGGCAGAATATATTCTCCCCACCCCACCTGTCTTGAATCTGAATTTAGCCTTTTGCTTTCTTTGACCATTAGCACATTGGTAAGCATGATATAAACAAGGTTGAAAGTGCTTGCACATTAGGGCTTTTTCTCTCTCTGAGATTACCATGGACCTGAGCCCAAACTAGTCTGCTGAAGTAGGAAAGGTCAAGGGGAGGAGACTGAGGCACAGTGTGAACAGCCTACAACAGTCAGACATTGGGAGTGTGACCATGCTAGATCATCCAGCTACTGGCCAATGCACCAGCTGACCACAGGTCCATGGGCAAGCTCAGCAGAGATCAGAAGTGACTCAGATCAGAAAAACCACCCAGCCAACTAACAAAATAGGTGAGTGATTTAAAAAAAAGACCATTGCTGTAAGCCACTAAGCAACAGTAACTAACTAGTTAACTAGTATGGAATGTGACCTGAATCTGTACTCATACTAATGTAGTATTGAATAGTAATAGACAAATAAGAAACTACAAAAATATTCCAGAATGCAATCTCAGTATATATAAAAAATGTAATATATCCTGGGTCATAGGGTAGCTCTATTTTTAACTTCTTGAGGAACCAAAGGGGCACCTGCACCCCAATGTTTATAGCAGCAATGTCCACAATAGCCAAACTATGGAAAGAGCCCAGATGTCCATCTACAGAGGAATGGATAAAGAAGATGTGGTGTGTGTGTTTGTGTGTGTGTGTGTGTACAATGGAATATTACTCAGCCATCAGAAAGGATGACATCTTACCATTTACACCAATGTGTATAGAACTGGAAGGTATTATGCTGAGCAAAATAAGCCAATGAGATAAAGACAATTATTATATGGTTTTCCTCATATGTGTAATATAAGAAATTGTGCATATGATCATAGGGGAAGGGAGGGAAAACTGAATGGGAAGAAATCAGAGAGGGGGATAAACCATGAGAGACTCTTAACTCTAGGAAAAAAACTGAGGGTTGCTGGAGGGGAGGTGGGAGAGGGGACAGGGTAATTGGGTGATGGGCATTAAGGAGGCCATGTGATATGATGAGCGCTGGGTGTTTTGTGCAGATGATGAATTACTGAACTCTACATCTGAAACTAATGATATAGTATATGTTGGCTAATTGAATTTAAATTAAAAAAATGTAATATGTGACAAAGACAGTATTTCAAGACAATGGAAAAAATGATAAATTATTTAGTAGTTCTAATGGTGAGTTATCTTTCTAAAGAAAAGTAAGTTTGGATATCTATCTATCTCATGCTAAATGTAAGAAAAAAAGTAAGTGAATAAACTATTTAAATGTAAGAGACAGAAAATCAAAGGACCATATACACACAACAACCTAGGGTTGGGGAGACCCCAATAAACACAGAAAACCCAGAAACATTAAAAAGAATATAGATGTAACTGACTATAAAAATAGAGGGGAAAATACTATAAAGTCAATGAAATGGGAAGAATGGGGGAAGGAGACAGCAATACAGTTGACAGATAAAGGACCAGTATCTGTAACATACAAAGTTATCATGTATACCCAAAAAACAAAATAGTAAAGTCTACATATGTGTAAATTGCAGAAGAGAAAATTCAAATGGACAACTAACATAAAAAGATGCTCAAGTTCACTGGTGGACAGAGAACAACAAATTGTTACTTATATATCCATTTCCTGCCAAGGGTTAAAAAGTACAGTAACACTGATTACTGGCAACAATGGAAGAAATGTACTCACATACATCACTTGTAGACATGTTACTTATTACAGCCATTTTGGAAAGAAACCTGGAAACATCTATTCAAAATAAAAATGCACCTTTGACCCAGGAATCTCTTTCAACCCAGAAATCTCACTCTCAGGAACCTATCCTAGACAAATAAAAGGAACTGAGGGGTACCTGGGTGGCTCAGTTGGTTAAGTGTCTGCCTTTGGCTGAGGTCATGATCCTAGGGTCCTGGGAGCAAAACCATATAATAATAACCAGTGTCAGGCTCCCTGCTCAGCGGGGAGTCTGCTTCTCTCTCTCCCTCTGCCCCTCCCCCCGGCTCATGCTCACTCTCTCTGTCTCTGTCTCTCTCAAATAAATAAATAAAATTTTTTTAAAAAAGAAATAAAAGGAACTGAATGTAAGAGTGTTTATTCCAGCATTGTTTCACAGGGGCAAAAAAAAAAAAAAATCAGAAAAAAAGGCATATCCATCAGGAGAATAAGATTAAATAAATTTTAATGCATCTACATTTTTCACGGAATACTGAGCAGTCATTAAAATGAATTTGAGCAATAACAATTAACTTGATGGGATTTCTATTAACTACTGACAAACAGAAAAGTAAGATGTAGAAAAATGTATGGGAGATATAATGCGGTTTTTTCTAAAGCAAACAAAGAACTCCCAAATCTCTTTATTTATATATTTATAAGTGAATAGATATCTATATTTTTGTAAGTGGTTATAGAAGCATGGAGAAACTATGCATAAAAAGATGCATTTTGTTAGCGTGGGTTGAGGGAGAATGGATGAGGCACATGTGTGGCAAGAAAAACAGTGGAAATTGAAAATAAAAATAGGAGAATGGGACAAAAGATGACACAGTAAAACAACACATATGGTATAAGCCTATTTATGTAAAATGTCAATTTAGAACAAAAATATTACAAATTATATATGTAATTTATATATAATATTATTATGGACTATGACATATAATATATAATGAATAGAATATATATATATATGTTCTATTCATTACATAGATTCCGACTTAAGCCAGAATGGAGATGATGAAGGAGTATGAAGTAATTGACTTTGAATATGCCCTGAAAGAGAGACACAAGGATTTGCTGAAGGATTTAGTGTGGCATTTCTCCTTGGGAAGAAAGAAAGGACACATGGACAGCTACAAGATTTTTGGGAGCTAAGTCAATGGAATGTTGGGATTTCCATAAACTAAGATGGGGCAGAGCAGAGGTATAGTTGGTTTTGAAGAAAACATTAGGAGTTCTGTGTGAGACATGCTAAATTTTATGATACAGGCAAAGAGTGATGATGAGAACACAAAAGGATATGCAAGTCTGATATTCAGGCAAAGATCCAGTCTGGAGGTATAAATTTGGGAATCAGCAACCTAGAGACTTTGAATGGCTTGGGACTGAATGATATCTCCAAGAGAACAATGGGTTGGAGAAGAGGTCCAAGGACTAAACCCTGGATGAAAATAGCCATGATATATGTTATATATTCATGATATATATATGATAGATTTTAAAAATAGCAAGTTTCAAAGTAATGTGTATAGTATGATTCTGTTTGGTTTAAAATAAGTCTAACTAAACATTTATGTTATTTTATATACATATATCAGAACAGTGGGAAAAATGGAAGGATACACATGAGCTTATTAACACCAGCTGCCTCAGGAGCATGGAAATGCAGGTATCACTCTGGAGGGGATCATTAGTCAGGCCGTAATACATCTTTGTTTTTGTCTTTAATTTTTACTTATTATAACAGATAATTATAATTTATAAAACCTCTAAGGAAAAAAAATTTTCTTCCCACCAAAATAGTAATTTTTGATTTCTCTCTAGGTGGGAAGAATAATAACCCAAGTTCTCTGCAAAGCCTTGTGCAAACATTCAAGCCAAACTGGAAGAGTAGAAAGGCTTCTTTCTGCTCTGCAATTACATGACATATCAGCCGGAGATTCCAAGGAAGGAAGCTGGCATTGAAAGTTTGCCTTGAGCAAGAACACAGCTTTAGGAAAAGGTTCAGCTAATCTTCTTTGGCTGTGGTTAACTGAGCTGGAGAAGAGCAGAATCGTTCTGAGAGCTCTGAGATGGAAATGGGAAAAGCATATTCATATAAACAGGAAGGTTCAAAGAGAAAACATAAGAAGGGAACAGCAACAAGAGAAGGGCCCCATGTGCTGGATTTGAACTGGAGGAAGGATCTACATTTCTACTGGCTTCAGGAGCAATTATTGAGCTGGAAACAGATGTTAACTGTACAATATATTGAATGAGAGCATTGACTCTGGACCCACACTAACTTTATTCCAGCTCCAGCTCTGTCAATTAATTTTCTCACCTAGGGCAAGGTATCCATACCTCTCCATATCTTCATAATAGGTCAGAGAAGACAGAGACACCCACAGTCTTTCCTGGAAAACAAATTATTCAGTCGTAGTAAGCATTAAATAAATATCTATAGAACTGAATGGACTGAATTGAATACCAATGTAGAACAGGGTCTCATTGGGAATTCCTGAATGACCATTAAAAAATAAAGGTAAAGGCCTGTTTTTTTCAGAAAATATAACAAAAATAATAGATATCAATCCTTATATTTACTATGTTCCTATTCATTATTCTAAGCATTTTGCATTTACTAACCTATTTAATTCACATTACAACCCTATTTAATAGAAAAAAAAAGAGCAAGTGATACCATACTTTTTTACTTGTGGTAAAAAAGTATTATGGAAATGAACCTTGGAATGTGCCTAAAATATACAATAAAGGCAGACTACTAAAGATTCACATTCCCTTTCTATGGTACAGAGTTCTTGTCGGGAAGTCATTGCCAAACCAGGGATAATACTTTTCACCCCCCTTGCATTCACTCTATGTGAGGCCCTGTTACTCACTTATGGCCAATAGGAGCAGAAGTGATATGTGTCAATTCCAGGCCAAGAAATTCAAATATATGGCAAACATTCACTATTTCCTCTCTTTCCACTTCACTGGAAGCCCAGTGATGAGTATAGGGGATTTCTAAGCTTCAAGAAGGCTTCATCCCTAAGCTGTTCTTTGGAGGCAAGGCGCCCAGGAGGTCTGCTCCACTGGGTATATCAACATTGCTAAGCCACCCTGGGATTCTTTATTATAGTATGCAGCCCACCTTGATAATCATTATTATTATCATCATTAGAATTATTATCATATAACTTCACTTTTAAGAGAAAGGAATGAACACTTGAAACTCCACTGTTATATTGAAGCCATCCCAACCAAAGAAGCTTTGCAGCCTGGGAACTCACTACAGTGTCTCTAATGTCTGAAGTTTAGGTCAAGAGAAAAATCTTTCTTGATGCATTTGTCCATCTTCTTTCCAGGTCCCTTCCAAACAACAAAGTAAAGAGCCTATTTTTCCTGAAGGGCTTGGAAATGATACTTTTTTTGAAGATTGCTGTTTTTCAGATTGTGATTCTCAGCTATAGATAAGGTGGCAGCTAGACCTAGCTGATCAAACTCATCCAGCCCTTATATCTGGGCAACTAATGTATCATAAACAATTTGGGAACATGTCCACATCACTGAGTGGCTAAGCAGATGAAAAACTTGTTCTTCTCAGATAGCAATGTAGGTTTGCAATTTTACAATGTTCTCTGAAAAGAAACAGAAATGAGTAATTACAGTATTGGGTACCATTTTGAAGAAGATCCTTAAAAGCCAATCTCCTCTCCTAATCTTAGCTGATTAAAACTGATAAGAGGACATTTCCTCAATATTTCATCATTCCATTTTACCCAGGGTAATATATTGGATATTATTCGATTTTTTCCCCTAAATCTATAAGTTTGTCTTTACAGACTCAAGATTTGCATCCAAGTCAAGGTGGTTGGAGCATTGCACAATTTGTTCATAAGTACTCCATAAAAGATGTTCCCTTTCCTTTTTTATCACTCATCACCCACTGTCACAACTACTCAACTCTGTAACTGTAGCATGAAAACAGTTACAGGCAATATCTAAATGAATGGGCATAGTTGTGTTGCAACAAAACTTTATTTACAAAACAAGCATTTCAACATTTCAAAGACAGGGAAAATGAAGTGCAACACATCTACAGCATTAATGTGAGTGTCACATTCAGGGGAAAAAAGGTCATTGATAAGAGATTAATGAACAAGGAGGATAGCTATATGAGAAGTCCAAGAAGTATCAGGGACCAGATCAGGCAGAACATGCTAGGCAACAATTTAGTTTTAAGTATGTGTGCTTCTGATGTGCAGTGAGGAAAAGAAAGAAAGAAAGACAGATTACTAAACATTTTACTTGAGAAACAAGGTTGCCTGTGGTGGGAGGTAGAGAAAGTTTGGAGAACAGAACTCAAAAATTCTATTTTCGCCAACACATTATTTGCAAGCCATTTTCCCTGCAAAAAGTTGGAATGATAATTAGCCATCCATTTGTTCAGTCTTAAACTCTCATTCTCATAATTCTATATCACAATTTGGTGTCCTGGAAAAAAGGGTAAAATTTAGCATAGACAGAATCAGGTTGAAATGTCAATTCTTACACTGTCTAGTTGTGTGAATCAGGGAAGCCATCTTCTCTGATCCTCTATTTTCTCATCTGGGAAATAAGTTTATTATCATTATTAACTTCACAGAGTTGTTTTGAAGAAAAGTTCTTAATGAAGGATGTGGCATAAAATAAGTTCTCCATAAAAAATTGCCTCTTCCTCCTCATTTACTTATTTACTCAATAAACATTTATTGTATTTTATGCCAAGTATGTGTCAGGCATTGTTCCAAGCACTGGGATAGAAATGTGAGCAAGACTAATAAGTCTCAGCCCTCATGAACCACACAAGCATTTTTGCTGGATGTATATGGATATGGAGCCCCTAAGAAGGAATTTGACAATGTCTGGAGATATTTTTGGTTGTCATACTAGGTGAAGACGCTATCAATTAGTGGGGAGAGGCCAGAGATGCTGATAAACTTGTTACAATGCACAGGATAGCCTCACCCACATTAAGAACTTTTAGCCCCAAATGCCAATAACATAGTGAGAAACCCTGATATAGGGATGTGTGTATGTGTGTGTGTGTTAAAAAAAAAAAAAAAAAAAAGGTTATAGAGGCACCTGGCTGGCTTAGTTGGTAGAACATGTGACTCTTGATCTTGGGATTGTAAATCAAGCCCCACATTGGGTGTAAAGATTACTTAAAAATAAAATCTTAAAAAAAAAAAGCATAAAAAGAGTACTGAAAGGAAAGTTGTGTTATAGAGTTCTAATTGAAGAGGAACCTGAATAAAATAAAAGCTTTGTCTCAGTAATATCTGAAAGAATTTCTTAAATAGGACTACATGATGTGATGAGCACTGGGTGTTATATGCAACTAATGAATCATTGAACATTATATGAAAAACTAATGATGTACTATATGTTGGCTAATTAGATTTAAATAAAAAATTAAATAAACAGAAGGATTAGGATTTATAATTGGCCACCACAATTAAAAAAAAAAAAAAAGAAAGAAACATGACTCCAGCTGTAAACGTGAATTTAAAGCCAGTCATTAATTTTGCTTTAATCCTCAAGGCTTTATGCACTTCCTTATATTCACATATTATTAGCTATGATGAGGAAGACAGTTTTTGAAGCTGAATAAACTTAGGACCAAATCCTGGATTTACAACTCATTACATGATCTTGGGAAATCTCACTTAATATATTGTAGCCCTGATTTCTTTACCTGTAATAGGATCAATAATAGAAAATATGTAAAGTGGAGTTGTTTTGAAAATTGAATGAAATAACCCATTTAAAATGCCTATGTCAAACCTTCTTGCACTGTTGGTGGGAATGCCAACTGGTGCAGCCACTCTGGAAAACAGTATGGAGTTTCCTCAAAAAGTTAAAAATAGAACTACCCTATGATCTAGTAATCACACTCTTGGATATTACCCCCCAAAAATACAAAAACTGTAATTCAAAGGAATATGAGCACTCCTAGGTTTATAGCAGCATTATTTACAATAGCCAAATTATGGAAGCAACCCAGGTCCATTGACAGATGAATAGATAAAGTGGTATATATACACAATGGAGTATTATTCAGCCATAAAAAAGAATGAAATCTTCCCATTTTCAAGAACATGGGTGGGCTAGAGAGTATAATGTTAAGTGAAATAAGTCAGTCAGAGAAAGACAAATACCACATGATTTCACTCATATGTGGAATTGAAGGAACAAAACAAATGAGCAAAGGAGAAAAGAGAGAGAGAGAGAGAAGCCAAGAAACAGACTCTTAACTATAGAGAACAAACTGATGGTTACCAGAGGGGAGGTGGGTGGGAATAATTGGTGAAATAGGTGATGGGGATTAAGAAGTGCACGTGTCCTGATGAGCACTGGGTGATATACAGAATTGTTGAATCACTATACTGTACATCTGAAACTAATATAACACCATATGTCAACTATACAGAAATTAAAAATTTTTTAAAAGTTTAAAAAAAAGATAACGCACAGCAAAAGAAACAGTCAACAAAACCAAAAGACAACCAACAGAATGGGAGAAGATATTTGCAAATGACATATCAGATAAAGGGCTAGTATCCAAAATCTATAAAGAACTTCTTAAACTCAACACCCAAAGAACAAATGATCCAATCAAGTAATGGGCAGAAGACATGAACAGACATTTTTCCAAAGAAGACATCCAAATGGCCAACAGACACATGAAAAAGTGCTCAACATCACTCAGCATCAGGGAAATCCAAATCAAAACCTGCATGAGATACCACCTCACACCCGTCAGAATGGCTAAAATTAACAAGTCAGGAAACGACAGATGTTGGCGGGGATGCAGAGAAAGGGGAGCCCTCCTACACTGTTGGTGGGAATGCAAGCTGGTGCAGCCACTCTGGAAAACAGTAAGGAGGTTCCTCAAAAAGTTGAAACTAGAGCTACCCTACAACCCAGCAATTGCACTACTGGGTATTTACCCCAGAGATACAAATGTAGGGATCCGAAGGGGTACGTGCACCCTGATGTTTATAGCAGCAATGTCCACAATAGCCCCAGATGTCCATCGACAGATGAATGGATAAAGAAGAAGTGGTATATATATACAATGGAATATTATGCAGCCATCAAAAGGAATGAAATCTTGCCATTTGCAGCAACGTGGATGGAACTGAAGGGTATTATGCTGAGCGAAATAAGTCAATCAGAGAAAGACATGTATCATATGACCTCACTGATATGAGGAATTCTTAGTCTCAGGAAACAAACTGAGGGTTGCTGGAATGGTGGGGGGTGGGATGGATGCGGTGGTGGGGTGATAGACATTGGTGAGGGTATGTGCTATGGTGAGCACTGTGAAATTGTGTAAGACTGTTGAATCACAGACCTGTACCTCTGAAACAAATAATACATTATATGTTAAAAAAAAAAAAAGAAGAAGAAGAAGATAGTAGGAGGGGAAGAATGAAGGGGGGGGGGAATTGGATGGGGAGATGAACCATGAGAGACTGTGGACTCTGAGAAACAAACTGAGGGTTCTGGAGGGGAGGATGTTGGGGGGATGGGTTAGCATGGTGATGGGTATTAAGGAGGGCATGTTCTGCATGGAGCACTGGGTGTTATACACAAACAATGGATCATGGAACACTGCATCAAAAACTAATGATGTAATGTATGGTGATTAACATAATAAAAAAATATAAATAAATACATAAATAAATAAAATGCCTATGTCACTGTCAGGCACACAATAGCAATTCAATAAACAACCATCCCCTTCCTACCCAAGTATCTTGGAAATGGGAGTAGAGAGAAGGATGACCCAATGCCTCCTGGCTATTTCTATCTATATTACCACTAGTAAATCAGTGGTTAAAAATCTGAGACTCATTTTTTTTTTTTTAACTTTTCTCCATCTTTCTCTCTTTTCTGGCATTCCTCCTCTGAATCAGTCATACAGTCATACAGATTTAGTCTTTTTTGGTAAAAGCAGGTAAGTTTAGTGTATAACAGTTTAGGAATGAACCAAGGGAGCTATCCAGCAGAGAGTTAGAAATTCAAGACCGGAATATACAAGAGAAGCTAATTCCCTTATTGTCATTAGGGGAGCCATCCATCTTGTGGCAATGTCACAGTGGAAGAGAGCGTCAAGAAAGGGTGAAGATGAGTAAAGTTTAAGAAAGATTTTCATGTAAAGAACACCCATCAACTTGGCATCCATTGGAACATAATGACACTGAGGCAGTATATGGATAAGACATTTTTGAGATGCTCACAGCAAAACTAAGTAGAGAAATGGGATGACATCTTTAAAAGGAGGTGGACATGGTGAACTAGTGCAGAAGTAAAATTATTAATTTGGGAAAACAAGGGAGAAGGAGCAATGGAAAAGAAGCTGTGTGAAGATACAGAGTAGCTATGAAGTATAGCAAAGATAACCCTTACCACATATCACCATTTTTTCCAGTGAGGTAGGAAGTGAGTCATTGGTGAGTAAGTGGGTAAAGAATTGGGGCAAAAATGTAAAGGGTTTGTAGCTGTTGCTTTGGGAATACCTCTGACCCCTTTAGAGATAAATCTAGGAATGCTAAGCTGTGTGCAGACACCCAACTGAGGTTAAATGGAATCAACTTGCCATGGACTTGACAATCATACTTGTGTGTTTTTCTTCAGCATCAGGGGCTGGCATGGAGCACAGCAAAACCAATAGACTCTACAGTGGATGAGCTGGGTCAGGATGTTAGGAAGATAAGAATGAAGAAAGTTAAAGTTAGAAGGGAAAACCTCAGAGTGGTAGCAGGTGCAGAAGTAGTCTATATGCTGGTGTTCAGGTTGGCTGGGAAGATATGGGGGAATAAAAGGAATAAAGGAAGGGGTTATTGTTTTAGTCAGTTATTTATCAAAGGTGTAAATCTACCATGTAGGTCTGTAAGTGAGACACTGGGGAAACAAGTATGAGCAGAACACAACCCTGAAGGGATCTTGCTATCCAATGAATAAAAGGACCAGTCATCACCTTGAGTATTTTAAAGAGCATCCAAGTCCAAGGGAAAGAAATCCACTGAAATGACTTTAAACTCAGTAGGGAATTTATTATAAGGACAAGGGTATAATTCAGAACCAAAAGGCAGGGAGTACAATTGCTCTTCTATAAGGACTAGTAGCAGAAATAGGAAAGCTTTATCTCTTCAATTCCTATTTTATTTTTATTGAGTCCTCTCATTTCATATCTTTGAATCTTCTTTATCTGCAGTCTTGTTATCTCTATACTCAGATACCTTCTTGCTGATGCTTTAGCACCTCCCAGTTAATCCAACCAAAAGAGATTAGTGTCACCCCATACTGATATTAAATTCCAGGGAGCAAACTTGATTGGCTCACCCTATCAAGGGATTGATTCCCTCTGGGTCAAATATCCACCCTTCAGTCAATCAGCTATATCCAAGAGTTGCAGCGTTACTTGTTCAAAACATAAGGAAATGTGAATGGTGAAGAGACTCAAGAGGAAGAAAAAAGCTATTCAAGAGGTCAGTCTTAAAAAGGAAACTTTGGTGAATATTTTATCTGTTCTCACTGCAATGCAATGGATGCATGAAGTAAGCAATTGTACCTAGTATTTATTGTACTATGTGCCAGGAACTGCAATATGCTTTAGTGGGTTGAAAGACCTTAGCTTGAGTTTCCTATAAGTAAAGACTGAGGCAAGGCTTGAATACAGATAGTTTACTTAGAAATGTGATCCCAGAAAGGAGGATGGGGTTTAGGGTCATGAAACAGGGGAAAACCAACTGGTCATCAATCCTGAGTGACTTTCTAAAGAGTTTTATGAAATATTTCTAAACAAGGGATTGATGCATAAGGCATTTATTCTCCAGGTCAAGGATAGCCCCATAGTCATTATTTCCCCTGCACTTTCAGGTTATGTGCACAGTGCATCCCAATCTTCAGTGTCAGAGAATCTTCAGGGCAGAAAATAAGAGGTATTCAATGCAGGCTTAGGTGAAATGCTGTCAGGCTTCACCCTGTCAAACTAGCCCAACTTCCATGTAACTGGGTTACTACAGCAGTGTCTGCATAAAAGGTGGGGCTGAGAGAATGTGAAGTGGTGAACAAGGGGATTCCAGGACAAGAGACGTCAAAAGGTAAATAGAATATGAGATCAGGCTGCAGGATCTGGCTTAATCATCATCTCTACTGACTCCTCATTAACCTACATCGCCCACATTCATCAATCACTTACTGTGAATGAAGCAGGATGTTGGGATATAAAGGCAGGAGAGAGAGAGAGAGCTAGAACAGGGGAACCCAAAAGGGAAGGGGTCAAGTATAAACTGGGTCTCCATTTGCTCTCATGCACATTATATGCAGAATCATGTTTGTGCATGACAACTCTGTGATTTAAATATTCATGTGTCCTATTAAACAGAAACAAAGTGAGGGCCAGGTTCGTAAATAATTGTGCAAGATCACATGAATAGATTTAAAATCCAGGTCTACTCCTAACACACATTTTTCCTTCAAAGCAATTTTAATTAGACACAGCTCTTGCCTTCAAGAAGATTTCGGTCTGTGGAAGGGAAAACAATGTATAATCACTAGTGATCGTGGCATTTTAAGGGATTATTTGACCACTGAGCAGAAGAAAGCTGACAACTGGATTTAGAATACCAACGGTTGGGTAGCTGTGCTCCAAAATATTGGTTGTATCTTGCCATTAGATGTCTTTAGGAAACCTAGGGTACAAAACACAAAGATGAGGATTCATTTTGTTTTGTTTTGTTTTTGCTATCATGCAAAACAACATTTGCCAGCATTCTGAAAATGTTCTTCTATTGAGAATGTAGAAGGGGGAGTGGAAAGAAAGAACATATTCACTTGATGGGTCCTGTTGAGTTGCTGCCAGGCTGAAGACTTTGGCAGAGTATCAGGACGAGGATTCTGGAAGAAATGAACACATAAGAATTAGAATGGAGAGTTCTCCATCTGTAAATGGGGCATTCATTTACAAGGTTAAGATTTGTTTGTTGGGACTCTCTGTGTTCATACAGAAATTTATTATTTGTAACATACTTTGCATATTAATGAAATAGCTTCCTACAAAGTTGTCTTTAAGGATAAACAAATGAAAACTACTGGGGCTGCTCAGGACAGTAGTTATTGCTGATTTTTCAAGTAGAGTCATGCCATAGCAACATGAATCACAATAAAACACAAAGATGCTAAGCTGTGGGCAGAGCTCACAGTTGAGGTTAGAGAGTATAGCCTTGGCATGGTTTCCTCCATGTGGCTTTCTTTAGCAATACTGGCTGCCAAGGAGCAAAGTAAAGAGTAGTAGACTTAACAGTGGATGATGTCAGGGAAGATGTTGGGAGGGTAGGTTGAAGAAGCAACCTGAGGCTTTGTGGCCACACATGGTTCCATAGCTAGATGGTGAGACCTTTTAGTCAAACACTTTCATTCCTCTCTCTTTCCTCTAACCCATAACCATAGACACATAAACACAACACAACACACACACATGCACACATGCACATGTGCATGCATGTGCACATACATGTAAATAAGAATTTTGAGAAAACCAGAACACTTAGGAGTTGAAAATTTTCAGTTGACAGTCACTTCTTGTTCCTGAGACAATTCCTTGAGGCTAACAATAACAGCTACCATTTATTCAGTACTGATGATAAACCAGGCTTTCTCTCACTTAATGTTCAAAACAGCTCTTTGAGGTGAGTATTTATGATGCTCATTTCACAGATGAGGAAGCTTCAGCTCAAGGAGATGAAATAACTTGCCCAAAGTCCTCAACTAGTGAATGATGAGGCTGAGATTCACTCAGTTTCATGTCTCCCTGATTGAGAGATCAGGTCCTCTCAGTGTATACAACCTGCAGTACCCATTCTGGCTCTGTCTTAATGTTATTTTATCGAGATTTTTAATTGATCTATTCAATCTTTCTGTTCTGTTTCATCAGACTTTGGTTAAAAAAAATCACTACATTCAACCCTAGAACTAAAAAGTAACTAAATCTTTATATATTTTGCATCTAGTTTTACTTCCTTGTATTTTCCTGTATTTATTGGTCACCCTTAACAGATTTTATTTTATTTTTTTTTTTAAAGATTTTTTATTTATTTATTTGACAGAGAGAGAATGAGAGAAAGAGCACATGAGAGGGGGGAGGGTCAGAGGGAGAAGCAGGCTTCCTGTGGAGCAGGGAGCCCGATGCGGGACTCGATCCAGGGACTCCAGGATCATGACCTGAGCCGAAGGCAGTTGCTTAACCAACTGAGCCACCCAGGTACCCACCCTTAACAGATTTTAAATTGACTTTTTGAATCATGGACCATGATACATTGAGCATTGTGTTGAATACTTAGAAGACACAACAAATAGGTCCCCAGCTAGTTAGTTGGGGAATTTATGGTATAACAGGAAAGGAAAGGAGACACAGACAAAGATGCAAATTAGAAAAAGTGTGGTAAATATCACATTGACAGTCTATCCAGTGTACTGTGAGGGCACAAAAACTTTTGCTAAAACCAAATAGGATATCCTAGAGGATTGGGTTGAAGAGATTTTTAAACTTAGCAAATGGAAGGAAGGATTTGTCATCAAATGAGATGGAAGGTGGCAGAATGGATCATGTTGTGACAGTGGATGGGGTGAGGAGATAATTGGCATATTGATTTTGAGTGGTCTGTTAGACTTCCAAATAGAGATGTGAAACAACCTGTTGAATATTAGATCTGGAGTTTGTGGGACAGGTCTTGACCCTTCAGCACATAGATGGTATTTAAAATCTGCTATTGCATAATCTTCAAGAAAATAAACTTGTAAGGAAAGAGGAAAAGGACAAATGCTGAGCTCAGGGCAGTCTCAGATAAAGAGGTCATGATGACAAAGTAACAGTAAAGGAAACTGAGAAAAAAAATCACCAGTAAAGTAGGAAAAACATCATAAAGCTTTAGAGTCCTGGGGATCCTAAAGAAAGTATATCAAAGAGGAGAAGTGAATCACCTGTGTCAAATGCTGCTGATAAATCAAGTATGATGGAGATGGAGAATTGACCACTGGATTTAACAATTCAGAGGTCAGTGGTGACCTTGAAGTGAGCAGTTACCACAGAGTGGTGGGGAGAAAGACTTTTTTAAAGTGCTTTTAAGGGAAAAGAGGAGAGAAATTGAAAAGAGACAATTCTTTCAAGATTTGAAGCAGAGAAAAACATAGAAAAGGGTGAAAACTCCCAGAAGTCAAGTGATTATGTATGCTGATTAGAATAATCCAATCAAAAAGAATACTTATTGAGGATGCAACATATAAAGGGAAGAATTGGTAAAGCAAGGTCTTTGAGAGGAGATGTGTATATAGGAGCGTGATATGAGAAATTTTTATTTATCTTATAAAACACAGAGAAATGAACTAGTTATCTGGCACCTGCTATATGCTAGATGCCATGCAAATGCTTTGCATTCACTATCCTACACAATTTTTCACAATAGCTCTTTTAGACTATCCCCAAGCCTCAGAAAAATTACATATCTGGAGCAGCAGAGTCAAAGCTTGGATCCTCCCTTATCTGAGTCCAAAGACCATTCTCTTAATCTGGACACGTTACCTCCTCTGAAGAGGAAAACAAACAAGCAGACAAACAAAAATGAGGTTTTGGCAGATATAAAAGATGGGTCAAATTAAGAGGTATAAAACCAATTAGGAGGCTATTTTAATCATCTGCATGAGCAGTGATGACCATAAGGGCCTTAACTAGAAGCTTGACACTGGGACTAAAGAGCCAAGGCCCAACCAAGAGACCTTTCTCTTGGGTCTGGGATGGTGAAAAGTGGGGAGTGGCACTAGAATCAGGAGAGGCATGCAGGAGAGGGGGAGTCTAAGATGCCTTCCAGTTTCCCTATGTGGGTATATGGGTAAACCCACACATGGTTATGGGGGTGATACTCTGGGGTATGAGTGAGGTTAGGAAAGGAAGAGTTCTCAAAGGAAAAGAAAATATTAATGTGTATGGATTCATGGTCTCCCCTTTCTCTCTCCTTCTTTGGCCAGAGCTTTCTAACCCCTACTCTCACCTCTTATTCATGGAGGAAAGAAAAGTAAATTCCTAGAAGAAAGCTCATCTTAGGTAAAGAAAAGTAGTCATAGGAAACGAATGATGTTATCAAAATGATGCTTAAGTGCTGAGAAAAAGAAGGAATTTAAAAAACATGGTAGGAGAGATAGGATGAGAGAAGGAAGAGAGGCCCCTAGGAATTTGGTAGAGAAGAAAGAGAAGGTTTTTTTTCAGTTATTTTTTAATGAAATAACAGTCATTATTAATATTTACTGACGGATCTGATGAATCGTTGAACACTACATCAAAAAATAATGATGTACTATACGCTGGCTAATTGAAAATTAAATATATATATATACCCCACAGACCTGTCAGGTGTGGGGGGGTGGTTTAAAATTAACCCCCAAAAGTCTGGAAAAAAACTGTGTCCATTCCAATTTATCCTTCCAGTCAGGTAGTATATTGAAGGAATAAGAAATATATGCCTGAAATACTTTGAATTAATGATTTGCAGGAAGGTAATAATTCAGAGCCAGCCATGGTTGCAACAGAAATGACTAACCTCTACCCTTGGCTCTTGGTTTAAGATCTTTCTATTTATGCCATGTAGTTAAGAAGTGAAGACTAAGCGAAATAAGTCAATCAGAGAAAGACAATTATAATATGATCTCATTCATATGTGGAATTAAGAAACAAAACAGAGGATCATAGGGGAAGGGAGGAAAAAAAAAACAAAAGACAAAATCAGAGAGGGAGACAAACTGTAAGAGACTCTTAACTCTAGGAAACAAACTGAGGGTTGCTGGAGGGGAGGGAGGTGGGGGGATGGGGTAACTGGGTGATACACTATATGTTAATTGAATTTAAATAAACAAACCATCAAACAAAATATTTACTGACCATTTACCATACATAGGGCAGATACTGGTATGTGTGTGTGTGAGTGATTTGGGGGTAGAAGTACCATCTTCAATCCTCACAATTACCCAATAAGGTAGGTGCTTCTATTAGATCCGCTTTACATTTGAGAACACGGTGGTAGGCTGAAAATGTATCGGCCCAACACATATCCTGAAGATTACTCTATATGGAAAAAAAGAAAAACAGGATTTTTTCAGATATGATTAAATAAAAGGATTTTGAGAAGGTATCCTGCATTATCTAGGTGGGCCCTAAATGCAGTCCTATAAAATCCTTCTAAGAAGGAGGCAGAGAGACATTTTACTACACATTGAGGAGAAGGCTATGTGAAGATGGAGCGCAGAGAGATTTGAAGATTCTGGCCTTGAAGATTAGATAGTCACAACCACAAGCCAAGAAATGCCAGCAGCCACCAGAAGAAGTGAGGGATAAACACTCCCCCAGAGAATCCAAGGGGAACATGACCCTGCTGATACCTTGATTTGACCCAGGGATGTTGATTTCAAATTCATGGCCTCCAGAACTGTGAGAGTATAGATTTCAGTTGTTTTAAGCTACCAAGTATGTGGTAATTTGCTGTAACAATCACAGAAGACTAATACAGATACCAAGGGCATGAGAGTTTAATTAGTTAGCCCAGTAAACGTCTAAGTCCTTTTACATCCAGGCAGTCTGACTTTAGTGGCCTTAAACAACTCTGCTATAATCCCTTCCAATAACGCCTCCTTTAAATGGTTGAGAAAGACAAGATTAAGGATCTGAATTCCTGTTGGACTTCATTCTCTAACAGTAATACCACCCTGCCACTGATCTTTGGAGTCCTGACTGAGAAGCATTTCAGTAGGAACAAAATAAAATTAGTGAATTATTAAACTAAGTCTCTAAGAACCACCTAGGGACAGCTTTGGACAGGCAGTCTGGGAGGTTGGGTGAATAATGCCTATGGGGTCTGGAGCTTTCCCATTTGCACAGCCTCAGACTTCCATCCAGTCCTCAGAGTAGACAAGCCCACTCCCAGGGCTGCTATCTCACCTTTCACCGAAGGAGAATAAAGCCTTGCCTTCATAGGATGGGGGTGAATGGGGGGGGGGGGGGATGGAGTTCAACCCTTTCATCAGCCCTTGGGCTTTTTCTCTGGGCATTTCCAGAGAGTAAAGGAACCATCCTTCTGAAATGAGTGATGGGGTGGGAAAAATATTTAGTGAAAAATAAACTCCTTGTTCTCTCTCTTTCACTGAACTTGGGGCCCTCTTCAGTTAGGCTTTAGAAAATAGAGGACCTTCTAAAAGATTTCCTATTTCTATGAAAGGTTTCTTCTGTCTCTGAAGGTTTTCAAAGTCTCAGTACTGAGAGGTTGCCTACTCTGTGCTCCTTAGTACCATGGACAGCCCCTCACCTGCAGCCCAACCCTGAAGGGTAAAGCCCTCCTTACTCAGTTTTGGCCCCCCCAACCCATTTCCTGCCACATCCACCTCCACTTATACATGTTTCTTTCCAGTTACAGGATCTCTTCAAGTCCTGCTCTGCAAATGATACTCCTTCTTCTTCCCAAAACAATCTCTGCACCCTCTAGGACATACACAACACTCCTGCCCTCCTTGGCTTGAGATAGTTAAACTCTAAGGGGTCATACGGCTGCTGGTTCCTGTAGGTAGCCTCCTTGACTAACTTCCCACTAGATATCTGAATTCAGACCCTTGTACATACCCTTGCCATGACCTGTAACACTGAACAGTATAATAATCTGTTTCATTGTCTATGAGTTCTGCAGATAAGGACATTACTTCATTTACTCATTATTCCAGAAACCTAGAACATCATAGGGATTCACTAGGATTCACTAGATGAATATATGAACAAATGAATGGGTGGCTTTGGGTTTGTTGTGTCTGTAGCCTCTTTGTTTCTCAGCAGAGAATCTAATGTAAAGATAATATATCTTATTCTCCTGTCTTTCATGGGCCTTGACCAGAATAAATGTTCCATACTATATTATTCATTGATTCTCATCAAAAATTAATCTTGAGGGGCGCCTGGGTGGCTCAGTCATTAAGCGTCTGCCTTCGGCTCAGGTCATGATCCCAGGGTCCTGGGATCAAGCCCTGCATCAGGCTCCCTGCTCAGTGGGAAGCCTGCTTCTCCCTCTCCCACTCCCCCTGCTTGTGTTCCCTCTCTCACTGTGTCTCTCTCTGTCAAATAAATAAAATCTTTTAAAAAAATTAATCTTGACTGAAAAATCTCAGAACTTTCTGGGATGGTATTAACAGAGGGCTCTGAGTTCTCATAACCTAGACCCACAATCCATTTTTGAAAACTTATCCTTCATAATTTGCCCCCAAAATCCTTTAACATACTGTTTTCCAGTAAGGATATATACTTATCTCTGTGTTTTCATTCATGTTGTTGTCTCTAACGAGAAAGCCATTCCCCCTTCTGTCCTTTAATACTTCTCAGGGCACCTGGGTGGCTTAGTTGGTTAAGCAGCTGCCTTTGGCTCAGGTCATGATCCTGGGGTTCTGGGATCAAGTGTTGCATCTAGTTCCCTGCTCAGTGGGGAGTCTGCTTCTCCCTCTCCGATTGCCCCTACCCCTGCTTGCACACACACACTCTCTCTCAAATAACTAAATAAAATCTTTTAAACTAATTAATTAATTAAAAAAAGAAAATATTTCTCATGCCCCAAGGTCCTGTTTAAATACCATCTTTGCCAGCCAGACTTCTATTAGACTTTGCACCCACTTATTTCATAGTATTTTCTACACTTAAATCAATGTAGTTGTTTAAATGTTGGTCCCACTATGCTGTGAGATGCTTGAAAAAAAAACAGTATCTTACTGAATGGTACCCTAGTGCCTGGAGCTGATCCTGGGGCCTGGAACATTGAAATGCTCAGTAAGAGTCTGAGAAATAACTAAATGGGTGATACCCAGCTGACCAAACCGAGCCAAGGAAGCCACCCACAATGACAACAATGTAGATTCCTTACTTTCACAGCCTTTTTTCAGAAAAATTAGCTGAAACACAGCGGAGGCAAGTGGCTAAGCCCAAGAATGTAAAGTTAGTGGGGGAACTAGAACAAGAACTGAAGACTCCAGACCTCAGCCTGACACTCTTTCCACTTGCCAGCTCTAAGGAATAGTTTGGTCTTGTACACACCTTCCTTTATTACAGGGGCTCATCAAGGGCTGAGTGAAGGGTTTGGTTGCCTCTGAGTCCTTACATTCCTTTGACTCTGGGAAGCAAGAGGCTCCTTGTCTTAGCCAGATGTGTCCCCCCTAGGAGAGCTACAGACAAATGTGATTAGCTCTCAATCTTCTCAATCTTCTATGAAATGCAAATGTGTTCCACTCACACACCAGTGACATCCATTGTCTGCCTCTGTGTAGGAGCCGATAATGCCAATTAAATGCCAAGCCTCACTAACAGGTGTGCTGATTGCTTCTGCAAAATGATTTACTGGAGCAACACTCTTGAGGGTAAAGTAGACAAAAAAGAACATTCCAGCTCCCCCTGATCCTCATCTCTGTTATTAGCTTTTATATTTGATCCTTGCTGCCAAAAATTAACTTTTTCTCCCTAAAAATAAAATCAGAATCATGCTTCATATGTGCAAACTAAACTAGTAACATTTCTGATCTGATATTCATCCCCTCACTATTGCCCCACTACAGCACTGACCCTAAGGTCTTTCTCTGGCTCCCCTCCCCCAAATCCAGCCACACCATTCACAGCTTCCTGAGTGATCTTCCTGAAGAAGAGAAGCTTTCAGTCTGTCATTTTCCTACTCAAAATTCTTCAATGACACACTATTATCTGTTCAATCAAGTGCATATTCTTCTGATGGGCACTCAAAGTCTTCTATTGGTCCCATCCAATTTTCATGAAATAATCTCCCACTGCACATCAGCCCATGGTGAACCTTGCACTCTACTTTTCATGTCTGCTTTCTTCAGCAAACTTCTGTCTGAAATGCCTTTTCTTGAAACCTCAGTCCAATGAAATAAACCTTCCTCCAGAGCCACCTCTGCAAAAAACATTTTCAGATCTCCTTAATCAAAATTTCTTTCTCTTTTCCTCCCAACCCCCAAGTTATTGGTATAGAATTACCAGTTTTTGAGCATTTATTGCACATGTCAGACATATGTTAATTGCTTATTTGGGTAACTTCATCTTCACAAAATGAGATGTTGTCACTCTCATTTTACAGATATTCTCCATCTCTGAGGGATAAAGCAGTTTGTCCAAAGTCACAGAGTTCAGGGGCAGAGCTCAAGATTAAGCCCAGATATGGGGCAATTTTAATGCACAGGCTCTTATTCTGTATAGTATGTGTTGGCATCCTAGGTAGAATATTACTGATTACCATGTACACGACAATTATTCGTTTCTGTGATTACCTCTACTAGCAAGTTCTAAATCCTGAGAGAACAGGGAACATGCCATTTTCACCTGTGTATGCCTACTACTCAGAAGAAGAAGCTAACAAACAGATGTTGTTAAAATGTTTTGAAACAATTCAGTCTGTCCTGGAGAGAACATTTCTACCCCTGTATCCACTTTTTACTTTAAGAATATCTATAGAGATGTCGCATAAAAATGTGGATTTAAATCCTCCTGACAGAGGCTGAGTTCAGGGGTCATATTTATATCTAAGGTCTATGGTTAAGAGCCACAGGAGTTATTTATTTAATGTTTACAGCCTATAAAATCAAATGGTATCACCTCAGACTAATGGAAGCACTGTATTTCTATCACCTTTGGGTTCTACCTCCACCTTGGGTTCTGTCCTCCACTCTCCTCTGGGCAGAGGACTCTACCCAGAAAAACTTTGCCCGTTCCTGCTGCCTTCTGAGGTCTGCCTCCTTTCCCCAAGTCCATAGTCACATTGAAAGGCCCTGCTGCTCCTGGATGGAGCTGTAGGGAAGTCTGCCCAAAGACAATTTTCATTTCAAAGCTCAAACATGACAAGGGCTTCCTTGCTGGGTAAATGAACCCACTGTTCTCTTGTTAAATTCAGATCTATTGAAGGGAACCTGGAGAATGAAACTGGCAGAGGGATTGGAGAGATGGGGAATGGAAAACAAACTTTTGGCAGCTTTTTTTTTTTAACTTTCAAATTTTTAGCTAAGCTTAATTTGGTGGAGTAAGTGAATGATCTTTTCCTAAGATGCATTGAGAAAGGCGAATAGTGGGGAGGCCTTGTTTAGTAATAAGATCTGATGTCTGTGACCCTTGATCTAATTTAAAGGGCTAATTAAGCTGATTAATCCAGTATCCAAACCACTGCAGTAATCTGGACTTCAGTTGCGGGGAAGGCCACAAGCATTTATCTTTCTTTTGTAAAGAAGTAGAAATTCAACTTCCTGGAGCCTGATATCTATGAAGTAGTAGTCTTTTTGCTACCTCTAGAAAACGGGATTTAAAAAAAAAAAATTCATAATGGGCAGGGGGCAGATTCTACCTTCTTGAATTCCTCAGTCTGCTTTTGGTCTGAGCTGTCTCTTCTATAACAAGGAGAAATAATTTTGATGGTTGAATGATTTTAATGGTAGAACTCAGCTACTTGGTTCCCTGGAAAAGAACAATCTTTTCCTTTCTCTGAGGATATCTGTATCTTCAGGTGGTAGGACCCTGCAGGAGAAAGGAGAGCCAGGAGAAAGGAAGGAGAACAGGAAAGAAAAGGGGACAATTGTGAGACAGATTGTACATCTGGTCACCCTACTGTCCAGAAAAGAGATAGAGATTATCTTCACTTTCACAAATGATCTCTGAGACTCAGCCCAAGTTTAAGCCCTGTGATTTTGAGGACATCCACTTATTACCCTTCAGATAAATAACAGCAAACTCCTTCCACTGTCATTTACCTCTTTTCCCTGGCGTTAGTAAGAGGAGACCTCTAATCAGGGTCTCAGGACTCTGGAGAACGCCCATTGTTTCAAATGTTCTTGTATAATAACAAGTGTACAAGAGCATTTCTTCTTGCTAACTGAACTCAGTCTTCCAAGGGCTGTGAGGGAGATATAGGAACACATACGCATGCACACACACACACACAAACACACACACAGAGGGAAAGAGACTGGCTGTGTTGCACCAAGGTTGAGGCTGGGGTGGAGCTAGAACTGAAGTCCTAATACCCAATGCAGGAAACTGGGATCATGGACTGGACCACAGGGAAACAATAGTCCACTAGTTTTCGAGCTCTACTTTATTTCCCTTAATGCTTAAACTCTAGTCCCACTGTAAGCTCCTCCAGGACAGAAATCATGCTTTCTTTTGATTTCCTGTTCCTCCCTCTCCTACCTAGTCCTCTGTACTAAGAATTTTACTAAGCCCTAGAAATTAAAAATAAATAAAAATGCAAGAAGCTCAGAAAAAAAAAAAAAAAAAAAAACCCTAGTCCCAAATGTTAAAATACTCTGGGTGATGGCAAAGAAGAACAAGAGAACAATGGTAAGATCTCCTTCCATTTGGGAACAAATCCAGCTCTCCTCATCTCAATTACATGGAAGAAAGACTCAAAAGAGGGTAGGAGAGGGTCAGAGAGGAAGAAAAGCCTGGACCTCTTCCACTATAACCTCTGTATCAACTATCAATGAGGCCAAATATACTGAAGACAAAGAAAAAAATATCAGTAGAGATAGAAAAACCTCCTTCCTCCTGGTTGTACTCTGGCTCTTCCTGCTTTAACAGTACAGGAGAGAATGCCTCATCCATAAATTATACTGTGATTCCCTCTGGTGAACTAGGCCAATCAGTGATTTGAAAGTGACTAGGAGCAGTAGTGTCCTTCTCTTAGGGATATGATATGAGGGGGAATGAAAGAGCCACACAGGAGAGAAAATATTCTGGATATAACCATGACATTGTATTATGTAGAGGAAAATAGGAAAATTGAAGGGACAAGAACAGTGGAAGAAATGTGTCTGAATGTTCAGGATACAATTTAAAAGTGGGAAGGACACATACTGTTTCAAATATCACAGGCTCAAAGACAGTATGAAATAGTGGGAAAAGCACAGTCTTTAGAGTAAAAAAGGACTTCTGGTTCTGAATATGTGCTAAACATCTTCCATTTTACTTCATCTGTTAATCACACACACACACACACACACACACACACACACACACATATACAAGAGCCTGGAAAAAAACATGTAAGCCATTTGTGGAATACTCTGAAAGTGCATAAAAGTACGGACCATGAGCCTTGGGACTTGAGAAAGAGCTAAGTGCCACTCCGGGGTAAAGCCAATGGGCAAGGTTCTGACTTCTACTTTATCCCTGCAGTAACTAGATGGTACCCTTCCTCCTGCCCAGTCAGAACCAGGGACACTGTGGGGTGGAGTCCTGTCATTTGAGTAACACACAAGTTGAGCAGACCAGAATAGCACTTCATGGACTTTAAACACTAAATTTGACATTTAAGCCATAAAAGGGAGCTAGGACATGAATTCTGAGGCTAAACAGGTTGACTACTTGTTATGGACTGAATGTGTGTGTCACGCTCAAATTCATACATTGAAACCCCACTCCCTAATGCCTTTGGAAGATCACTGGGATGAGTTAAGGTCGTGAGGGTGGAGTCCTTATGAATGGAATTATAGGAGTCAAGAGAGAGCTTGCTTTTTCTCTCTGCTCTCTGCCATGTTGAAGTTGGCAGTCTGCAACCTGGAGGAGGATTCTCACCAGAATCTGACCACACTGGCACCCTGATCTCAGACTTCCATCCTCCAGAACTGTCAGAAATACATTTCTGTTATTCATAAGCCACCCAGTTTATGATGTTTTGTTATAGCATCCCAAGCTAAGACACTGTTAAAATAGATGATTAGATAGGAACTAGAGTCTTATAATACTAAAGATATCCATGATACAGTCCAAATCATTCAGTATGCCAAGAAACAGAAAAATCTCAAATTCCATGAGAAAAGCCAATCAACAGACACAAATACCAAGATGATACAGATGTTGGAATTGCCATACAAGGATTTAAAGACTGCCATAATAAAGACGATCCAATGAGCAATTACAAACACTCTTGAAATAATAACAATAAATCTCCACAAATAAATAGTAGACATCAATAAGAATCAAATGAAATTTTAGTTCTGAAAAATAAGATAACTAGAATAGAGTAAAAAGCACCTGAGTCTGATGCAGCCTGCTTAATAATCTTGTGATTCAGTGAAAATGACAATGTCTTAGAAGTCTAGCTTTATAAATTGCCCTCTCTGAGCTTGGGTGTCAGTGTAAAATGAGGATAATGCATAATGTCTCTTGGAGCTATGGAAAAAAGTAAGTGCTATCAAACAACAATTTTAAAAGTATATTAATTATCAACTGTTATGGAACAAACTGCCCCCAAATTTAGTGGCTTAAAACAACAACAAAAAGTGTTCTATGCTTATGAATCTGAAATTGTGCAAAGGCTTGACAGGAATAGACCCTCTGTTCCATTTGGCTTCAGCTGGGGTGACTAGACAGTTGGGAACTCGAATCCTCTGAAAGATCACTCAGGCACATGGCTGGCACTTGGGCTGGGGAAACTCAAATGGGTAAAAGTTGGGACTCTTCATGGCTTCTCTATGAGATTTCTCCAGCATTGCAGTTTCAGAGCAAATAGACTTTGTATGTGTAAGCTCAAGACTCTCAGGTTGTTTGTCTCAAGGAAGGCAGATGAAAGCTGCCTCATCTTTTATGATTTAGCCTCAGAAGTCATGCAGCACACATCTTCTATCATCCCAGGCACACTCAAATTCAAGGGGAGGGAGTATAGACTCCATTTCTGGAAAGGAATGTCAACAAAACATTGTAATAGGAACATATGAGTTGGGATATAGTGGTGTGATCGCTTTGGAAAACACAATCTGCCACCAAGTCCTTTGTCTATTATTGTAAATGGTGAATTGGCAAACTACAGTCGACAGGCCAGTCTGGCCCCCTGCCTGTTTTTGCAAGTAAAGCTTTATTGGAACACACTCAAGACCATTTATTTACATATTGTCTATTGCTGTTTTGTATTACAGTAGCAGAACTGAGTATTTGTGACAGATACTATCTGGCCAAAACCTAAAATATTTATTGATTTATTGTCTCGACCAAAAAAAGTTCACTGACCTCTGTTGTAGACAATGTCAACATCCTCTCAGAATATGCTACCTGCCTCTCAACATCTCCATATGTCTAAGCTGACTCTTACCTTAGAATCTTTGCTCTTAATGCTGAAAGTGTTTCCCTGTAACTCTTCTAATGAGTGACTCCTTCTCAGTCTGAGGTCTCAGTTCCTATACAGTCTTCTAAGAAAGGCCTTCTCTGTCTATCCAATCTAAAGTAGCTTCCCAAGTTCATTCCCAGTTATTCTATTCCACTGTGTTTCATTTTCTTCCTAACATTTGTCACAATTAGTAATTGTCATGTTTACTACCACCCCACTCTTTACTAAAGTATAAGTTTCATAATGGTGGGTAACATATCTGTTTTTTGTGTGGGGGTTTTTTGTTTGTTTTTAGGACACTCCTGGGGCAGTAGGCTCTCAATTAATACCAGTGGAATTGAAAAAAAAAAAGGTCAGTTTTTTTCCCAAAAAATTGTAAGTAGTTTTAAACCACTGTTATATTAATTTTTATGTGTTGAGTGCTCAGCAGAGTACAAGGCTCTTGAAGTGTGCACTACAAATAGCTTCCAAGTACACGGTCAGATGACTGATCTCTTAGAGTCTGCATCACAGTAGATTCTATAGAACATTCCAACAGTCTCTGGCTATTTTCTGTGAGCTTAACTTATCTCCTTGTTTATGTCACAAGCTGTTTGAGAACAGAGATTATCTACTTCTGGGTATTTAGAGTGATATCTGGGGGTTAATGAGCATTTATCCCCCACATGTCACCATACACAAATGATGATTGCACCAGGACAATGGCCAGTGAACAGAATCTAGCCACAGCGAAAGAAGGAGCCCAAGTGAGGAATGAGCTAGGGTCAGATCATAAACAATCTCCTGGAGGAGATGAGACCTCAGCAGCATTTGGAAACTCTTGAGAACCTAGAGCAGGAAAGAAGGAATTTAGGAAGAAAAATCATGTTCAGAGGAACAGCATTTTATATCTCACACCTATGTACCACATACTATGCTTACTGTTTATATGTGTTATCCAATTTATTTCTCACATCAATCAGATGAGAGAGGTAAGAACTACACCCTTCCTTAAAGAAGGAAATTTGAGAGACATTTCCAACTCAGATTTGTCTGATAATAAATAGCAATAATAATAATAATAATAGTTATATAACAATCACTGTATGCCGGACATTGTCCTGGCAATTTCTGCATGTTATCTCACTTAACCACAGAAGGTCCCTGTGAGGAAGATAATATTATTATCCCCAATTCTACAAATAAGGAAAATGAAGCATGGAGGTTAAGTAAATTGCCCAAGTTAGCTCATGACAGAGCCAAGGTTCAAACCCAAACAGTCTGGCTCCAGACTCCCATGTTGATAACCACCACTTACTCTCTGTGGCTCTAACATTTCTTCTTGCCTTTCATTTTGTTCTTACTAATCTCTATGGTCATCATCATCATCACTGTCAATATTTCCTTATGTGTCCAATTTGGCTCAACAACAACAACAATAAAAACAAAAACAATAAAATACAGGGTCAGGAGTGATGCCAAATGAGGACAGGTGAGTCTAGACAAGTAAGATGGGTTTATAACTTGGAGGAGCTCAAATGCCATACCTAGAATTATTTTGATAGTTACCCAAAGGAAGTATAGAGCTAGCAAACAATTTTCAGTAGAGGCCAGGGAACCCAGAAGATAAACTTTTAATTGTTTTTGTTGTTGTAATTCTTGATTAGACTGGTATTGAAATGTCTGTGCAAGACCAACTTGAATGTGTGGCTGGACTTTGCAGTAGATATAGGCTTCACCAAATGGAAGATGACAGATCAGCTAGAGGAGACACATAAGCCTAGCTTTGAATGTTGGGCTCCATTAATTTACTAGTTGTGTGACTTTAGAAAATTTGCTTAAATTTTCTACCCCTAGTTTAAGCATCTGTTAAATGGAGCTAACGTTGGTTTTTAGCTCCTAGGACTAGTGTGAGAAGTAGATGACTATAAGCCAAACCACATTTACCTTTGACTGAATCCATTGGCAAAACTGAAGTATCTTTTTTTGTTATTATGTTCAGTTAGCCAACATATAGCACATCATTAGTTTTTGATGTAGTGTTCACCGATTCATTAGTTGTGTATAACACCCAGTACTCATCACAACACATGCCTTCCTTAATGCCCATCATTCGGATACCCATCCCCCCACCCCCCTCCCCTCTGTAACCCTCAGTTTGTTTCCTGGAGTCCAGATTCTCTCATGGTTTGCCTCCCTCTCTGATTTCTGAAAAAATGTTCAACATCACTGGCCATCATGGCAATACAAATCAAAACCACAATGAAATACCACCTCACACCAGTTAGAATGGCAAAAATTAACAAGATAGGAAACAACAAATGTTGGCAAGGATGTGGAGAAAGGGGAACCTTCTTACACTGTTGATGGGAATGCAAGCTGGTACAGCCACTCTGAAAAACTGAAGTATCTTAAGAGACTCCCTGAACATAGTAGGAATATAAATTGAGTAGAGTTTGCATCCAGTATCCCAGCTAGTATTAATCATATACCTGGAAGGAATACACCTGGCATTTTTATATTCTGATGATAAGAATGAAAAAATGGTTATTTGGCAAGGAAGGAAAAAAAGTAATCTGGAAGGGAACAGTTCTTAAAAAAATAAAAATAATAAATAGTAATCAGAAAAGGACAAAGGGGAGCTTTTTTATTATCTGTATTAAGTGAAAATTAGAAGAAAGACTTCCAGCTTCCAGAACCACATCCTTTTCTCATCCCCTGTGTTAGTGGAAAGGAACTCAACTAGCAGGGTAGTGATTCAGACTTCATAATTAGATGGTGAAGGATAATTAATCTTGGGCCCTGAATCAGCTCCCTGCTAGTATGCTTCCTTTCTCTGTTCCAGTTCTCCATAGCCCAGACTCCCTCAGAATCGCAAACACAAAACCACTCATTTTAGCTTGGCTTAATTAATTTCCCCTCCAATGTCTCACCTATTGGCTTTGCTCTTTGTTAAGCTTCTATTGAATTTCCCCATAGATTATGTTTGTTTCCGCAGAGCCTGGAGGAAGGACAATAAATGTGTGATTCTTCACCCTCTGCAACAATCTTCAAGGACATTGTGGAAAGCCCCTCCCCTTTTCCATTTTTGCAAAAAACTTGCATGAAATTGACATTATGCACATGTACACAGTTTGTAAAAGACTGCCAAGAACAAAGCTTAAAGGAATGGATGTGCTTTTATTTTAAGTTCTATTTCGGGTAAACAAGGTTGAACATGCTTCAGTGGTTCTCACTGTTACCAATAACACCCAAATTATTCTTGGTCAAGCCCTTGCAAGCCTCCATGTACATAATGCAAAGGAGATAGAAATAAGATTCGGAGATTTGGGCTCTGAATGGAGAAGAGTTGAGAATGACCCAAGTTTCTGCTTTTGTGCCAGGATAAATAATGTAGGCATTCTCTGAGAAGGGCAGCATTGGCAGAGAAGCTAACTTGGGGAGAAAATATTAATGGGTTGTTTTGAAATGTTGAGTTTGAGTTGCCTTTGGGATTTTAATAATCTTAACCCCGATTTCCTTTCTTTACAAAACAAACAAACAAAAACAAAAACAACAAACTCCTTCAAAGACGTATTTATACCCATTACCTCACGTTAGGGTTCATAGCAGGAGACCATGAGAGGGGGCTTTATGTGGAAGTGTCTTACTAAGAAGTGTTCATCCTTCTGCCCAGGAAGGCAGATTCCCACACAGGTAACTCTGGCTAGTCCCCCATAGAGCCACAAAAATGGTGCAAGTCACAACTCAAAGTATCCAAAATGAAGGGTAGTAGGGTGAGCAATGAAGACCCATTTTCCCTCATTTGAATTATCATTTTCCTAGCTTGGGGTGCTCTCCTCTTAGATTTTTGCAGGTCTAGCTCCTTATGACTCAGGTGTCTACACAAATGTCATTTTTTCATGGAATCCTTCACCAACTACCTAACATCAAATCTTTGACCACTGCAGGTGCCATTGCTGCCTCTCCCACCTCCCCTCACCGCCATGATAAATGCTACCTCCATCGCCTCTACTAGCAGCAGCCTCACCCTCAATGAGCCCAATGAGACGACCACCCCCCACAATGCTCACCACCATCCCCATCATTGCCATCAACACCTTCATCATTTCCACCACCAGCCCCCTGCTGCTGTCCTTCACCTTGTTTTAATTTTCTTCCCAGCACCTTGCACTACTTGATGTCATATTCCATACTATAGGCTTCTTTAGAGTTGTCTGTCTCTCCCCTCTTGAATACAGACGCCTTGACAACAAGGACTAATTTGATGTTGTGTCACCAGTGTCTCGAGCATGTCGAACATGGTAGAAATGAATAGACCAGTTACCTGTTTAAAGACTCCCTAATGAGGGACTGGAGAGAGACGGAATAACTGTGGAGGAACAACATAGAGGAAATGAAAAGGATTTTGAAGTAAAAGCCCCAGAAAGGAGTGAAGTTACCTGGGGAAAGGGAAACCTCTTATTTTGATGCTGAAAATGAGGTGTGGGGGGATTTCACACCTGATAGGCTCCATTTTCTGTGGGAGGCACCTTATATTTTTGCCTGCTTCAGCCCCAACTAAGCTCATTAAACATAGTCTAGGGAATTTCTACATTTTCTAATTGGTTTCATTTTAAAACCTTGTTTTATGAGCTTATCAATTAATCTAGTGTGCTTCATTCACATTTAATATGAAATGCCTTTATGCTATTTTATGTGCTTGAAAGTAGAGACTCAGAGGGGAACACAGTCTCTGATGGTGTCCTGGGATTGCCAATGGCCTGGTCTAACCAGTGGCAGAAAGCCTTCCAGGAAGGCAGGGGAAGAAAAGCAGTCTAAAAATTCCTCCCAATGCCTCACATACTGACATTGACATCGGCATAGCCATTTGCTGCTTATCACATTTGATCCCACAGAAGCAACATGTTTTCAAGGAAAGAATTTTAGATGCTGACCCAGAGGAACCCCTCCTCATGGCCCAGTGGTCTCAGACCAATGGCTCCTTGTGTCTGAGTCTCATTTCCTTCAGATCTAAAGTCCAGGTGGAATAAGCTGGCCTCCATGGCTCCTTCCATCTGTGGGGTCCTTACAACTCTATAAATGATCAACATTGTATTGTCACACATTTTTTACAAATGAGGAAGCTGAGGCTCAGGGCCGTGAGGCAACCGGCCCCAAGCCACACGGCTCTTTAGAGGCAGAGTCAAATCTAAAGTCCAGATCTGTGCAGTTCCGAAGCCAGCCTCTTGCCTTCCCTGACACACTGCTTTCTCTGAGGCTTCGAGCAGAGATGGCCACAGGTGTGCTGCTGCACAACAGCCCTGGGCTCCAAGTTCCAGATGGGGCTCTGGTGGAAGTGGACAGTTGTGCTCACTGGCTTGACTTCTATTCTAACTTGCTCAACCCTCACTCCTTGGTTCTACAGCTTCTTCATTTCACCAAGATACGCCACGCCTCCCATCCCAGCCCCCAGAGCCAATGCTGATGTAAAAACTGTCAAGTGATCTGGCAACCCCAGAAGAGAGATGCAGGAAAAGGGGCAATGAAAGAAAGAAAGAAAGAAAGAAAGAAAGAAAGAAAGAAAGAAAGAAAGAAAGAAAGAAAGAAAGAAAGAAAGAAAAGAAAAGAAAGAAAAGAAAAGAAAAGAAAAGAAAAGAAGAAAAGAAAAGAAAAGAAAAGAAAAGAAAAGAAAAGAAAAGAAAAGAAAAGAAAAAAGAAAAGAAAAGAAAAGAAAATGATTAAATGAACACAGTGCCAGATAGACTCAAGGCCCTTGGGGACTAACTGTGACTGTCTTTCTGGGCTTGGGTAGGGTAATTCTCTCTGAGCCTCTTTCCTCACTATAAATGGGGAAAACAATACCCACCTCACAGACTTGTAACATGAATCAGCAAAGAAAAGTTTGCACAATGCCTGACACCCAGTAGGTGTTTGGTAAGTGGTGGTCATTCTTATTTTCAACTGAACTGGGCAAGGGAGGGCTTATTTGAAGTGGCAGGGGTATGATAAGCTATTTGCTGTCCTGAGAAGAGGGAGGTCCTCAGACAGATGGTAGCACCTCCCTGGGGCACGGCGCCTCTCCCTGACATCTGCCATCCTGGCCTGACATGGTACCATGCCACGACCGAGGCAGGTAATGCTGTTGCCATGGTGATGCAGTTCCATTCCCAGTCCAGCTCTGGCCATCCAGGACACACAGGATGCAGGTCACCAGCTCTTTGTCTGAAATGGAAATGAAGTTGCTAATGATGAGAGAGGCATGGGATAATCAGCCTCAGGACTATCACTAACTCTCTGTGCATCTGGAAGCAACTCACTTAATGTCAGTACATCTTGGTTTCTTCATTTGTAAAAGAGAAATGATAAACCTCACTCAAAGGGTTGTTTGGAATATTGAATTAGGCTCTGCATGTGAAATCACCAAGGATGGTGCCTGACACATAGGAGGTCCTTTCTGAATGCTAGGTCTTTTCCTCTGTTCCTATTATTTTTAATGAGATAGGAAGGGAGAAGGAGGACAAAGAGGAAGAGAATGGGAAGGAAGGATGAGGGAGCAGGAGGAAAGAGGAAAAGGATGAGGAAGGGATAATGAGGAAAAGAATAATAACCATAACTGTGGCAAAACACATGCATTCTGTGTGCCCACTCAACCCAGTGTGTTGTTGCTCCAGGCCATTTGCACACATAGTGGACAATCTCCACTGTCTTTTTTTCTCATTGTTGCTGTAACAAATTATCACAAATGTGGTGACTTAAAACAACACAAATTTATTATCTTTTGGTTCTGGTGGTCAGAAGTCTAAAATGGGTCAGCAGTCTCTGGGAGAGAATCCATTTCTTGCCTTTTTGGCTTTTGGAGGCTGCCCTCCTTCCTTGTCTCTAGCCCCTACACCACCCCACCCCAGCGGCATCACTCCAACTGCCCGTCTCTTTGTCATATCCCTTTATCTGACTCTTGGGGCTCCCTTTTTCACCTACAAAGGTTCTTGTGAGTACATCGAGTCCACCTGGATAATCCAGGATAATCTCCTATCTCAAAATCACTACCTTAATCCCATTTGCAAAGTGTCTTTGGCCATGTAAAGTAATATGTTCACAGGTTCTGGGAATTAGAATGTGAATATATTTGGGGGTGGGGGCAAGAGGGAGTCATTATTCTACCTACATCTACACAGGCTAGAAGGTGGGTATCATCGTTCCCATTACAAGGTTAAAAAAATAATAAAAATATAACTCAGAAAAATTAAGAAATTCTCCAAAGATTACACATTTGTAAGTGAAAGAGCAAAAATGCAAACCACACTCTATTTAACTCTGAAACATATGTTCTTTCTGTAGTATATGTATTAAGATAGTGTTTCCTCTAAATCCAAGAAAGTTGTTTTGAATTATCTTTGAGGTTCACCTTGTGTCTGATATTCTACGTTCAGGGAAAAAAGCAAAGGCTCAATTCTAGCCAGTATCTACCACTGCTGGTTTCTCTTCTCTGGCTCCAAACTAAAGGAAAAATGTGAAAGAGTTCTGGGACATCTGTAGAATGGAAGAAAATAATGGGGAGTGAGCATTTTCTGAGCAAGAAGTTAGAAAAATGCAGAACAAGCTCTGCTCCTACATATACTACCTTGGCATAATAAATACAAAATCTGCTTAAGATCCTGAAATATTCCCCCATTGGGCTTTTCTCCTGGCAGCCCAACCATCAAAATGAATGACAAACACTTTGGTGTTTTGCTAATTGAACCAAACAGGAGGTAACTAGTCTTGAGAAATCCTATAATGAAGTAATTAGTTACTCCATCAGTAAACGGAAATAATAATCACAGATTGTTAAAGCTGAAAATAAACTTTCTGATTATAGATGGGAGACCTGTGGCCCAGAAATGTCTGACACTGACACAGCTGTAAGGGACAGAGCTGGAACAGACACCCAGGTCTCCTGGCTGCTGGTCTAGGATACTTTCTACAGGACCACAATTCCTAGAAGTTTAAAAATGACTAGGTGATTTCCCTATAAACTGGAGCATCAGATATGGAATGACATATTGCATATACATGACAGACTTTGCTCCAGGTGAGAGATAGACTGCTGAAAAGTCCAGAGTCTGTGTGCAGTTGGGTCTGAGGCTGGGTCAGGGAGAGTCCTTGGGTTACATGTACCTACTGGCATTCCCTCTGATGAGCTCGCCAACCCACTCAGCAATCAAGGACCATTTTTTTTCCTTTTTCTTTTTAATTATAAAAATAATGGATCATGATTAAAAATTATTTGAACCATTTTTTAAAGTAAAAATAAAGATAAATCATCCTTCATGAACTCCACATGTTAATCACTATTAATATTATGAAGAATTTCTTTCCAATTTTTTCTCTATGTCTACTCAACAATTCTTTGGAGAAACCAAACCCTCCCTTTATATAACAACAACAAAATATTACTGTTGTCCAATGGGCCTCACACTGTTCTACCAGTCTCCAAATGATCTTTACCCAAACCACAGTGATTTGTACAAGCATGGCCATGTGAACCAAGCCCAGCCAAGAGAAGACCTCTCTGGGACTTTTGCTAGAGCTGTCAGGAAGGGTGCCCTTACTCTGAAACATGAGAGCCCTGCATCAGGTTGGCCATGGACTCTTGCCTTCATGTGGGGGAAAGTCTGTCTGAAAAATAAAACAAAGCTGAAACAAACAGAGCTAGGAGAGAAGGAGAGAGAGAGGGAGAGAGAGAATGAGAGAGAGAGAATCCTGAAAGCTTCATTCCATTTAGATGGCTCAGCCTTAAAACTAGCTCTACCCAGTATATTTCCAAGTTTTTATGAACCAATAAATCCCCCTTTTTTTTTTTATTAAGTTTGAGTGTCTGTCACTTACAATTAAAAGAAAACTGAATGATACTGGAATTGGTTGGTGTGTACAAGTGGCAGACATTAAAACAGCAAACTGGCTGGTTGAGGTAGTGTGAAGCAGTGAATGGCTGAGAGTCCCCCAGCTCCAAAGAAAGAATTGCAAATCCTTGTGCTAATGAAGACTCCATGTTGTCACTTCATGATATATGCATACAATTTGTTGCCCTCCTTTTTTCACTTAGCACAATTATAGTGATGATGACAATAGCTTATAATTGTTGAACATTGAGTATTATGTATTATGCACTTTCCAGGCATATCTCATTTTATCACTCAGCCCTTTCTATTGGGAAAGTATTATTGTAATCAGCATTTGCAGGCCTGAAAGAAGTTAAGAAACATGCTGGAGTTCCAATAGCTAAAAGGATTCAAACTCTATTATCCTGATCCAGAGCAAGAGTTCTTAACTATTGTTTATTTATATTTTTTAAATTTCATAACCCTGTTACTTCTTTCTTTTTTTAATTATATTATGTTAATCACCATACATTACATCATTAGTTTTTGATGTAGTATCATGATTCATTGTTTGCATGTAACACCCCTGTTACTTCTTTCTTGTAAACCTTTTTAACAGAAGCATAATATTCCATTAAGAACATGTAACAATCCTTTCCCTCTTTTGGTAAAGGACACAAGAAGACATGGGTCAATGCTGCTGAGACAAGGTTTAGATCTTGGTGACAAAAATGTCTATCTCCCCAGGGAAAGCAGATTGGCTAAAAATCTTCACATGGGATTTATCCCCATCCTCCTTCCTACTGGATCCTGGTAACCTGAACCAGTTCTCTCCATCACCACTCCCTTGGACCTCAACAGATAATAAGATGGGTTGTAACAGTGGAAGGGGCCTTATATAGCTGGAGGTAAGGAAGAAGGCTACTTGTTCAACAAAGGTGTGTTGACACGAACTCTATGTGACTGGGACTATAGCAGTGAACTAAACAGAAATTCTTGTCCTCATAAAGCTTGCATTCTGCTTGGGAAAGACGAGCCAAATCAATCAATCAATCAATCAATCAATCAATTTAACATACTATGTGAAAGATGCTACCTAGTAAGTGCTACAAGAAAAATGGAAAGAGAAAGGAATGGGGAGTTTGAAAGGGCTGCAAGTGAACAGAGTCATTGGGGGAAGCCTTCAGTGTAGAGGTGACAGTTAAAGACTTGAGGGTCCAAGCCATGTGGATGTATAGGGGAGCCCTCCAGGAATGTGTTAAAGCAAACACAAATGTTCTAAGGCAGGAGAATGTCTTTGTGTGTTTGAGGAAGAGCCAGGAGCCCAGTGGAATAGAGGAAATGGGGAGCACAGTATTAGGAGATTAGGTCAGAGAGGAAACAGCTCAAGAACAGAAATTGTGGGGCACTGCATGGCATGTGAGTATTTTATTATTTGCTCTCAATGAGATGAAAGGCCATTTGAGCAGAGGAATGAGATATGTGACCTAGAGTTTAATAGGATCCCTTTGGGCTATGTGTGAGGAGTAGACTCTAAGGGAGCAAGGTGGATGCAAGGAGACTAAGAGAGATGACAGTGGCTTGTGCTAGAATGGTAAGTATACATGTGTTGAGAAGTGATCAGGCCATGGACAAGTTGAACCTAAAGCAGAAAGGATTTGATGATAGATTGGATGTAGGATGAAGGAGTCAAGGATGGATCCTGGGATACAAACACCACCCAAAAGCAGCTTTGTTTATACCAGGATTGGTGGAAAACTGATGTGGACCATGGTCACAGCCTTCATTTTCCCTGGAAGGAGGTGGTAGGTGGCTGCAGATGGTCCATGTCACTCCCCTGCTGCAGTCATTTAATGGAAAGGAAGGTTATTTTTAAAATATCCCTAGTAATTGGCTTTTCTAATACATAATTGGTAATATTGGAACACTACAAGGTTATTGGTCATTAAAAATGCCCCTTTCTCAGTATGCTCCAGGTGAGTTTTATTTTTCTGCTAGTCCATTTCTAAATCATGTTTTGCCAATTATTTCTGTTCTGTGTAGTTTCTGGTAGTAAGCAGTGGGAATAACTTAAATGTCAAGGGATTATTTAGAGGGCTGACACAAATTGTGGAATATAACAAGAGTATTTATATTAAATCTCACTGTTATAATAAAATAATATATAGAGATATCTGGGAAGATCTTAGCTGCACATGATGGTTTGTTTTAACAGTGGATGTTGAAGTGGGGGAGATTATGAATGCTCTTTTTGATTTTTCTTTAATGAGCTTCTGCTACTTTTTAATAAGAAAAAAATAAGAAAAATGTAATAAAAGATGCAATAATAAGAGTATTAAAAGTATTCTATTGCAGGTTATCTGTGGTGTTCCAACTAATCTCTTGCTATTGGACATTAGGCTCTTTCACCATATTATTTTTAATGAATGGAGAATCAATCATTGGCTGAAAATATTTTAGAATTGAAAAAGAAATAGAGTAGAAAAATACTAAAAATTCTGAAAAAAAAGACAAACTTATTAAGAAAGCATTATTATTTTTACATATTCCATAGGACCTGAAAACTACCAATATTGCAATTTTAATTTCAACCAAATCTTCATGTTGATCAAACTGTAGTGATGCTCACTCAGTTTGTTTTTGACCAAGTTCTCATCCATAACTCACACAAAAGACCAAGCATGAAGGCATGTGCAGCCTCATGGAGAAGCCAACAGGTGCTATGGTCAGATCCCTAGGGGTTTTTATTGTTTTGTTTTGTTTATGTTATATTAGTCACCATACAGTACATCATTAGTTTTTGATGTAGTGATCCATGATTCATTGTTTTCGGATAACACCCAGTGCTCCATGCAGTATGTGCTCTCCTTAATACCCATCACCTGGTTACCTCCTCCCCCCACTCCCCCTCCCCTCTAAAACCCTCAGTTTGTTTCTCGGAGTCCATAGTCTCTCATGGTTCGTCTCCCACTCCAATTTTCCGCCCTTCATTTTTCCCTTCCTAGATTCTAACCCAGACACAACTTGTTGTTACCCTCTCAACCTTGGAAAATGTATGATAAATGCATCTTCATCTGAACAGTGCTAATAAGTTTCTCCTTTTTTGAGATCATTGTTGTGAAAAAAATAATAATGCACCTAAAATAATTCATCATGCTGTTTGTCATAAGGTTAATTCTCAATAAATGGTGACTGTTATTGTCCTTTCAGATTACTCCTGAACATCTTGAAATTCCCATCTGTCTATCTTCTAGCTTCCAACCTGGGTAGTTGCTGCTGCCTACTATGATACTGGGTCCCTACAGTGGACATCTGTGAACACAGCTTCTCATGTGCTTGCTCTATTATAAGGGAATGAAGCAGAGCTGGAGCCAGGGAATGCCTATTTACTCATCACCCCAGACCCAATGAAGCATTCTGTAATGTGCTCAGTGAGGCAGTGCAAACCCTTTGCCCAAAGAACACTGAATGTGGGGTCACTGTATATGCAACACATAGCACATCGTATTGTAATGTTTCTCTACTTAGTCTGTTTTCCCCAATTAGATTGATAGCTCTTGAAACAGGGACTATGGCTGATATATGCTGCCTTTTTAGTGTCTGGGAAGTCCCTGTTACAGAGAGAAGCTTAATCCATCCATTGAATGATGGATGAATGGGTAAATTGATATATCAATAAAAATATGTAAGATCAGGCTTTTTCAGGGGTGTGTGTGTGTGTGTACAAATTTATTTCCTGGCTTTTTTTTTTCCAAAGCAAAGGGCAAGTCACAGCAATAGTCAAAAATAGACAAAAATAGTCACATTAGTATTTTCCAGTCCTATAAATGGGGTAAATTTAGCTTGCTCTGAGCAGTTACCAATAGTAATAAAAAGGCATAGGATTGATTTCCCAATTCTCTGACATAATACATCAGTTAATATGGTGTTCACTAGAGGGGAATAGAGTCTATTTAAAATTCTAAAAATGTATTTAACTTTTTCTTAAGTGATAAGGATTTTAATATTACTAATTGGCTAATGGGAAGGAAAGAAGGCAGAGAACAAAGAAAGAAGAAAGTCTTAGTAAATGCTTCATAAGGAAAAGTCCCTGGGCTCAGAAGTATGTCTTTACTGAAGCTTCCTTTAGAGTCTTTACCATTTCTCTTTTGTGTATACATGCACATTTTATGAAGGTCAACCTAACCTATTTTTGGCCCACCATTTTCAACAGACTAGCCCTCCAACTCCTTCCCTTTTCCAAGCAGATTACCTCACCTCCTATCTCATGAAGACAATATAAGCAACAAAAACAAATCAAGAAACCAAAAACCAGGAAATTAACCCTTTTTACTTGTACATTCTTCTCCCTTTCTATAACAGTGGAACTGGTGTCTTCTTCCATCTGAAGTTCAACCTCATTATCTTCAACTTCCTTTGGGACTGAACTCATCAATTATCCCTCCCTTTCTCTAACATACTTTCCAGTCTTCTCTTGTACATATATCCCCCCATCAAGAGGTAAACATTCTCAAGTTTGCTCGATTGAAACAAAACTGTCCATTGCCCCTTATCCTCTTCAAGGTACCATTCTCTCTACCTCTTCATATCTAAACTCCTGAAATACTGTCTACTTTCACTGTGTCCTATTCATTACCCTGTCCTTCTATGTCATACATCACCACACATGAATGCAGTTTGAAATTAATAAATATTTTCTGTCTTACTTTATTGACCATTCAGCAATCCATGCATCTATCTATATACATCTATATCTCCAGCCCAAGATCTCCCCAGAGGAGCACATCTAGTTGCATTTCTTTCCTCGCCAGTGAAGAGACCCCAGACTAGGTCATTACCAAAACAGCTCCTCACAGGTCCACTTGCTTTCACAGTGTTCTCTCTGACAAATTGTCTATAATGCAACCGGATTACAAATCTGATCATGTCTCTGCTACTTACACCATCCAAAGACTTCCAGTTACTCGATGGATAAAGCCTGTAACCCTAATTATAGGTGGTTAGTGGGAATGAGTGGGGGTTGAAGTCTCTTGACCAGGGAAGTAACAATTTTGCCCAGATTTATATTTAGTATTGAATGTGGGTAATACTCTGTAATATCTTTGCTAGATAGTAGCTATTGTTGAACATTAGTAATCTCCATTTTCATCATGGATTCTGGAATAGGCTTTAAAAATAACACACACACACATACTCACACACAAATATATTGATGTATTTCTCCCTTTCCTTCAAAAGGTCCCATAGCCATCTGTCTGCTTCACCCTCACCTTCCTCATTCCTCAGCACTTCACAGCTCAAAGAAACTATTTCATGTTCCTGACCCTTCCATATCCTTCCATCTAGCAGCAACTTTAATTTTTTCCATCAGCTTTTCTCCCTCCAAAAGACCTTCCATCTACTCAATTTTATCAGATTTCCTCCTTTTAGCTTGCAGACTTAATTCAACCAAAAAGAGAATGGAGAAAATGGAAGCCCTTTTTTTTTTTTTCTCACGTTTTCTCTCCTAGTCTAACAGAGTGTTCAGAAGAGATGAGGATCTCAGAAAACTGAATAAATGAAGTAAACAAAATGAAAGAATGAATGAATGAGTGGATAAGTGGAAAGATGGATGGGTGGATAAAACAATAGTCACATGAATTAATTAAATGGATGGATGATCTATTCCTCAGAAATCCCTTTAAATTGTGGCAGCAATGAGGGCACATATGCCTGGCCTCATCTCATTGGTTGGTAAACTAAACCTCAAAGATGTTATTACATGTACAAGTGATCCAACAACAAGAATCAAAATGAAAGAATTCATTCTTCTAAGTTTATATAAGGAATCTGTGTTCCAGATTGACATGTACAGTTTCAGCCTGACAACACCACCAGCAGATACCACTGAGTAAACACAAACTTTTCTCACATAAAATCCCATATAACCTCATAATTTGCCAAAACACAGTGCTCTGGAAACTTTCTCTACTAGAAGTTGTCCATGAGTGGACATCTAGTCCTCAGAGATCGCCTCTCCTTTTGGTCAGAATTTGACTTGACGCCCTCTAAGAGCATTTCAAAACTTTATTACAAGCACTGAAAAAGACAATGGGACAAATGAGTCTCAGAAAGGTATCAGCCAGGGTCCAATCAGAAAAACAGAAGCCGAGGGGTGGAGCAAGATGGCAAAGGAGTAGGAGACCTGGATTTCGTCTGGTCTCAGGAATTCAGCTGGATAGGGATCAAACCATTCTGAACACCTATGAACTCAACAGGAGATCGAAGCAAAAAATAGCAACAACTCTCTGAACAGAAAAGCGACCACTTTCTGGAAGGTAGGTCATGTGGAGAAGTGAATCCGAGGCGATATTTGAGTGGATAGACCGCCGGCGGGGGAGGGGGCCTCCATCGGCCACTTCTGGCAAGTGACAGAGCCACGGAGCACAAAATCGGAACTTTTAGAAGTCGGCTCCGCTGAGGGACGTCACTCCAGTGGCTAAGCAGGGGGTGGAACCCTCACGGGACAGTGTGGTCTCAGGACCCTCAGGGTCACAGAAAGACCGGGGGTGCCTGAGTGTGGCAGAGCTCCGATGTATTGGAGCCGGGAAGCCAGCTGCAGAGATGGAGCTGAGGCGCGGGCTCTCAACTCGGGGTTGACATAAACTGTGATCCCCGGTACAGTTGGGCCACTGCTCCTCTAGCAGGGACCCAACAAGCAGCGGATCCAGGGAGATTCCCCTTCCTCACCCGGGAGGAGCAGCACAGGAGCACATCACAGGGATCTGCTGCGTTTGGAGACTCCACATGGGGTCGGGTGCCAGAGAGAGAAACGCTCGGTCACAGGCCGGGTGAGCACGGAGTGTGGCCAGAGACCAGGGAGACTGGAGTGACTGACGGCTTTTCTCTGGGGGCTCACTGAGGAGCGGGACCCCGAGTTCTCGGCTCCTTCGGGGCGGAGATTGGGAGGCCGCCATGTTCACTCTCCGCCTCCAAAGCTGTACAGAAAGCTTGCAGGGAACAAAAGCTCCCGAGAGCAAACCGAGCAGATTACTTAGCCCGGACCGGGCAAGGGCGGGGCAATTCCGCCTCCGGCAAAGACATTTGGTAACCACAGCAACAGGCCCTTCCCCTAGAAGATCAGCGAGAACAGCCAGCCAAGGCCAAGTTTGCCGATCAATGAGAACGGCAGAACTCCAGCGCTAGGGGAATACTGCACATAGAATCCATGGCTTTTTTACCATGATTCTGTAGTCTTTCAAAGTTAATTTTTTTCTTTTTGGTCTTTTTTTTCCCCTTTTTTCAACCAACATTTTGTCAATCCCTTTTTTAAAAAACATTTTTACTTTTCATTTTTAGAGTCATATTCTATCCCTTCATAGTAGTTACCCTTATTTTTGGTATATATATATAAGTTGTTCTTTCTTTAAAATTTTGACATAGAGTTTCTTCTAACAGATCAAAATATACCCTAAATTTCTAGTGTATGGCTTTGTTCTAGTCTCCTGCCTGATCACATTCTCTCCCTTTTTTTCTTCTTTTTTCAAAAACCTCTTTCTTTTTTCAAACAACATCTTATCAATTCCTTTTATAAAATTTTTTATAATTTTCGTCTTTACAGTAATATTCTATCCCTTCATTGTATCAACCCTTATTTTTGGACATATATAAGTTTTTCTTTCTTTAAAATTTTGGGAGGCACTTTCTTAAAACAGACCAAAATACACCCAAAATCTAGTGTGTGGCACTAATCTATGCACCAACCTAATCATATTTCATCATATTCTGTTTTTTTTTTTTTGTTTTGTTTTGTTCTGTTTTTGTTTGTTTTTATCTTTTTGTTTTTCTTTTTGTTTTTCTTTTTCTTTTTTCTTCCTTTCCCTTTCTTTTCCCCCAGTTTCAGGTCTTTTCCTATTTGTTTAGAGTATATTTTCTGGGGATGTTATTACCCTGTTAGCATTTTGTTCTCTCATTCATCTATTACCCTCTGGACAAAATGACAAGATGGAAAAAATCACCTCAACAAAAAGCACAAGAGGTAGTACCGACTGCCAGGGACCTACTCAATACGGACATTAGTACGATGTCGGACCTAGAGTTCAGAATCATGATTTTAAAAATACTAGCTGGGCTTGAAAAAAGCATGGAAGTTATTAGAGAAACCCTTTCTGGAGAAATAAAAGAACTAAAATCTAACCAAGTCGAAATCAAAAAAGCTACCAATGAGGTGCAATAAAAAATGGGGGTGCTAACTGCTAGGATAAATCAGGCAGAGGAATCAGTGATATAGAAGACCAAATGATGGAGAATAAAGAAGGTGAGAAAAAGAGAGATAAACAACTACTGGATCACGAGGGCAGAATTCAAGAGATAAGTGACACCATGAGACGAAACAACATTGGAATAATTGGGATCCCAGAAGAAGAAGAAAGAGAGAGAGGGGCAGAAGGTATAATGGAGCAAATTATAGCAGAGAACTTCCCTAATTTGGGGAAGGAAACAGGCATCAAAATCCAGGAGGCACAGAGAACCCCTCTCAAAATCAATAAAAATAGGTCAACACCCCAACATCTAAGAGTAAAACTTACGAGTCTCAGAGACAAAGAGAAAATCCTGAAAGCAGCTCAGGAGAAGAGATATGTAACCTACAATGGAAGAAACATTAGAGTGCAACAAACCTATCCACAGAGACCTGGCAGGCCAGAAAGGACTGGCAGGATATATTCAGAGCACTAAATGAGAAAAATATGCAGCCAAGAATACTATATCCAGCTAGGCTGTCATTGAAAAGAGAAGGGGAGATAAAAAGCTTCCAGGACAAACAAAAACTAAAGGAATCCACAAACACAAACCAGCCCTACAAGAGATCTTGAAAGGGGTCCTCTAAGCAAAGAGAGAGCCTAAAAGCAACATCAACCAGAAAGGAACACAGACAATATACAGTAACAGTCACCTTACAGGCAACACAATGGCACTAAATTCCTATCTTTCAGTAGTTACCCTGAATGTAAATGGGCTAAATGCCCCAATCAAAAGACACAAGCTATCAGATTGGATTAAAAAACAAGACCCATCGGTATGCTGTCTGCAAGAGACTCATTTTAGACCCAAACACACCCCCAGATTGAAAGTGAGGGGGTGGAAAACCATTTACCATGCTAATGGACACCAAAAGAAAGCTGGGGTGGCAATCCTTATATCAGACAAATTAGATTTTAAACCAAAGACTGTAATAAGAGATGAGGAAGGACACTATATCCTACTTAAAGGGTCTATCCAACAAGAAGATCTAACAAGTGTAAATATCTATGCCCCTAATATGGGAGCAGCCAATTATATAAGCCAATTAATAAAAGCAAAAAAACACATTGCAACAATACAATAATAGTGGGGGACTTGAACACCCCCTCACAGAAATGGACAGATCATCTAAGCAAAAGATCAACAAGGAAATAAAGATTTTAAATGACACACTGGAACAAATGGACTTCACAGACATATTCAGAACATTCCATCCCAAAGCAACAGAATACACATTCTTCTCTAGTGCCCATGGAACATTCTCCAGAAGAGATCACATCTTAGGTCACAAATCAGGTCTCAACCGGTACCAAAAGATTGGGATTATTCCCTGCCTATTTTCAGACGACAGTGCTTTGAAACTAGAACTCAATCACAAGAGGAAAGCCGGAAGGAACTCAAATACATGGAGGCTAAAGAGCATCCTACTAAAGAATGAATGGGTCAACCAGGAAATTAAAGAAGAATTTAAAAAATTCATGGAAACAAATGAAAATGAAAACACAACTGTTCAAAATCTTTGGGTTGCAGCAAAGGCGGTCGTAAGAGGAACGTATATAGCAATACAAGCCTTTCTCAAGAAACAAGAAAGTTCTCAAATACACAAACTAACCCTAAACCTAAAGGAGCTAGAGAAAAAATGGCAAATAAAGCCTAAACCCAGCAGGAGAAGAGAAATAATAAAGATCAGAGCAGAAATCAATGAAATAGAAACCAAAAGAAAAGTAGAACAGATCAATGAAACTAGGAGCTGGTTCTTTGAAAGAATTAACAAGATTGATAAACCCCTGGCCAGACTTATCAAAAAGAAAAGAGAAAGGACCCAAATAAACAAAATCAGGAATGAAAGAGGAGAGATCACAACCAACACCAAAGAAATACAAACAATTATAAGAACACATTATGGGCAACTCTATGCCAGCAAATTAGATAACCTGGAAGAAATGGATGCATTCCTAGAGATCTATCAACTACCAAAACTGAACCAGGAAGAAATAGAAAACCTGAACAGACCTATAACCACTAAGGAAATTGAAACAGTCATCAAAAATCTCCCAACAAACAAATGCCCAGGGCCAGATGGCTTCCCGGGGGAATTCTACCAAACATTTAAAGAAGCATTAATACCTATTCTTCTGAAACTGTTCCAAAAAATAGAAATGGAAGGAAAACTTCCAAACTCACTTAATGTGGCCAGCATTACCTTGATCCCAAAACCAGTCAAAGACCCCATGAAAAAGGAGAATTACAGATCAATATCCTTGAGGAATATGGATGCAAAAATTCTCACCAAATTACTAGCCAATAGGATCCAACAGTACATTAAAAGGATTATTCACCACGACCAAGTGAGATTTATTCCTGGGCTGCAAGGTTGGTTCAACATCCGCAAATCAATCAACATGATACAATACATTAACAAAAGAAAGAACAAGAATCATATGATCCTCTCAATAGATGCAGAAAAAGCATTTGACAAAGTACAGCATCCTTTCTTGATCAAAACTCTTCAGAGTATAGGGATCGAGGGTACATACCTCAGTATCATAAAAGCCATCTATGAAAAACCTACAGCGAATATCATTCTCAATGGGGAAAAACTGAGAGATTTCCCCCTAAGGTCAGGAACGTGGCAGGGATGTCCACTATCACCACTGCTATTTAACATAGTATTAGAAGTCCTAGCCACAGCAATCAGACAACAAAAAGAAATAAAAGGCATCCAAATCGGCAAAGAAGAAGTCAAACTCTCACTCTTTGCAGATGATATGATACTTTATGTGGAAAACCCAAAAGACTCCACCCCAAAACTGCTAGAACTCATACAGGAATTCAGTAAAGTGGCAGGATATAAAATCAATGCACAGAAATCAGTGGCATTCCTATACACCAACAAGACAGAAGAAAGAGAAATTAAGGAGTTGATCCCATTTACAATTGCACCCAAAACCATGAGATACTTAGGAATAAATCTAACCAAAGAGGCAAAGAATCTGTACTCAGAAAACTATAAAATACTCATGAAAGAAATTGAGGAAGACACAAAGAAATGGAAAAGCGTTCCATGCTCATGGATTGGAAGAACAAATATTGTGAAGATGTCAATGCTACCTAAAGCAATCTACACATTCAATGCAATCCCCATCAAAACACCATCAACTTTTTTCAAAGAAATGGAGCAAAAAATCCTAAAATTTGTATGGAACCAGAAAAGACCCTGAATAGCCAGAGTAATGATGGAAAAGAAAAGCAGAGTTGGCAGCATCACAATTCCAGACTTCCAGCTCTATTACAAAGCTGTCATCATCAAGACAGTATGGTCCTGGCACAGAAACAGACACATAGATCAATGGAACAGAATAGAGAGCCAAAAAAGGACCCTCAACTCCATGGTCAACTAATCTTCGACAAAGCAGGTAAGACTGTCCAATGGAAAAAAAAAAAAAAAAGCGAGTCTCTTCAATAAATGGTGTTGGGAAAATTGGACAGCCACATGCAGAAGAATGAAACTGGACCATTTCCTTACACCACACACAAAAATAGACTCCGCATGGTTGAAAGACCTAAATGTGAGACAGGAGTCCGTCAAAATCCTAAAGGAGAACAGAGGCAGAAACTTCTTCGACTTCAGCCACAGCAACTTCTTCCTAGAAACATCGCCAAAGGCAAGGGAGGCAAGGGCAAAAACAAACTATTGGGACTTCATCAAGATAAAAAGCTTTTGCACAGCAAAGGAAACAGTCAACAAAACCAAAAGACAACTGACAGAATGGGAGAAAATATTTGCAGATGATATATCAGATAAAAGGCTGGGATCCAAAATCTATAAAGAACTGATCAAACTCAAAACCTGAAGGACAAATAATCCAATAAAGAAATGGGCAGAAGATATGAACCGACAGTTTTCCAAAGACATCCAAATGGCCAACAGACACAGGAAAAAGTGCTCAACATCGCTCGGCATCAGGGAAATCCAAATTAAAACCTCAATGAGATACCACCTCACACCATTCAAAATGGCTAAAATTAACAAGTAAGGAAATGACAGATGTTGGCGGGGATGCAGAGAAAGGGGAACCCTCCTACACTGTTCGGTGGAAATGCAAGCTGGTGCAACCACTCTGGAAAACAGTATGGAGGTTCCTCAAAAAGTTGAAAATAGAGCTACCATATGATCCAGCAATTGCACTCCTGGGTATTTACCCCAAAGATACAAATGTAGGGATCCGAAGGGGTATGTGCAGCCCGATGTTTATAGCAGCAATGTCCACAATAGCCAAACTGTGGAAAGAGCCAAGATGCCCATCGACAGATGAATGGATAAAGAAGATGTGGTGTATATATATACAATGGAATATTATGCAGCCATCAAAAGGAATGAGATCTTGCCATTTGCGACGACGTGGATTGAACTGGAGAGTGTTATGCTGAGCGAAATAAGTCAATCAGAGAAAGACATGTATCATATGACCTCACTGATAGGAGGAATTCTTAATTTCAGGAAATAAACTGAGGGTTGATGGAGTGGGGGGTGGGGTGGGAGGGATGGGGTGGCTGGGTGATAGACATTGGGGAGGTTATGTGCTATTGTGAGCGCTGTGATTTGTGCAAGACTGTTGAATCACAGATCTGTACCTCTGAAAGAAATAATGCAATATATGTTAAGAAAAAAAAAAAGAAGATAGCAGGAGGGGCAGAATGAAGGGGGGGAAATTGGAGGGGGAGACGAACCATGAGAGATGATGGACTCTGAAAAACAAACTGAGGGTTCTAGAGGGGAGGGGGGTGGGAGGATGGGTCAGCCTGGTGATGGGTATTTGGAGAGGGCACGTTCTGCGTGGAGCAGTGGGTGTTATGCCCAAGCAATGAATCATGGAACACTACATCAATAACTAACGATGTAATGTGTGGTGATTAACATAACAATAAAAAATTAAAAAAGAAAAAAGAAAAACAGAAGCCACACTAGGTACTTCACCAGGAAAAATAAAAGTGTTAGGAATCAGTTAAATAGGTGCTAGGTAACAAAAATGAAATATAGTTTGTATGTTTCCAGTCCCAGAATTAAAAGGAAGAGTACAGAAGGATGGATTTGGTGTTGGGATACTAAGAAATGATAGCTTAATATGAGATATATAAGATAAATACAGTTATCCTGCTTTCTAAAAACATTGACACTTGCCGTTATATAGAGGAGAACAAAATATTCTTTTTTTTTTAATTTTTTTATTGTTATGTTAATCCCCATACATTACATCATTAGTTTTAGATATAGTGTTCCATGATTCATTGTTTGTGCATAACACCCAGTGCTCCATGCAGAACGTGCCCCCCTCAATACCCATCACCAGGCTAACCCATCCTCCCAACCCCCTCCCCTCTGAGAACAAAATATTCTTTAATAATACTGAGATCTTGCAGAAGAGTAACTGAATAAGCAAAATGCAAATGGGAGATCTGGAAAGGAAAATTAATTTTATATCTTTGGAAAGTCTTTGATAGCCAGTAGAAAAAGACCCAAGTGGAAGATACCAGACTTTGGAAAATTAAAATGTTTATATGACATAAGCTATGTATGTATATAAAAAAGTAATTTACATAAAAGAGAGTAGAGCAGAATCTTATTCTTTCCACAGTGAGGCAAAGTAGGTTTAAACCACTAGCAGGACATAGAAACTATCAATTGAAAGCTGGGCCTCTGGAGCCAGGAAACCCAAGTATGAAATGCTGATGCTGACTACCTCTGTGACTTGCACAATGCGTTTGACCTCCCTGATCTGTATTTTCTAGTCATTAAAATTGAGACACAAGACTACCTTCCTCCTAGTACAAGTCAAATAAGATAATTTTGAGGAGTAAGTAAAATATGCTCTTAAAGTGCTTTATAAACACGTTTAGCACATAGTAAGTATCCAGTACATGGTAGCCATTATCTAGGTGTCTCCCTCAGCTGCCCTACCTTCAGCTGGCCCTTCCCATATCTTCACAAAAATTAAGAAGTTGACAGGTTAGGTCACCTTTGTGGAAGATACTGTGTCAGGCAAATTTTTAGAACCAAAGAGGATATTAAGTTCATTCTTGTTCTCTGTCTATACAGTTGAAAACCCCAACTTTCCCCAACACTTCTCATTAGACAAGATTAGTCCATGTTCCTTTGACTAACTCTTCCTAAGATATTGCTGTAAAACCCAAAAGATTTTCTCAGTTGTTTGTTTTCTGCAATTTATCTCAATTCTGTATCTTAATTCCCATTTGCAGAATGTTTTTCAGTTCATGGTGCACTCCTATTGGGATTTCATCATTTGGGTTTTACAGCAATATCTTAGGAAGAAATTACTATTATTCCTCTCTTACAGGTGAGGAAACTGAGACCCAGAGATTGAATGATTTCTTGACCAAAGTCACACAGCTAGCAAGAGGTGGATCTGGGATTGGAAGCCAAGCTGGCCTGGCACCAAAACTGATGCCTTTTCTTAAAATCCTTATTGTCACAGGTCTCTGCTCTCTGTCTCCTTATTAACCTCAGGAACCGTCCTGGAGAATCTGCCATGCATGGGAAAGGCTTCCTACTTTGACCTCCTGTGGGCTTGGAGGACAGAGACCAATTCTTATTACTCTCTACCTCTGCAGAGCCTACGAAAGGTCTGGCGGCAGAGCACCCATCCATTAGAACACCTCTGACTGGAACCAGGAAACAGAGATGGAGAACCATAGTCTAGTCCTGAGCCCCAGTGGGGAAATCAAAGGGAAAAGGGAGTAGGAAGGGATGAAGAATGAGGAGGGGCAGAGAACCCAATTTTCCCAGTCATTACATATAGTATCCATGAAGCCCATTCAGGCTTTGGTTGACCTCAGAGAAGACTTTGTGAGACCAGAAGAGGAGACCCAAAATAAAAAGCCATCAGGAGCAGAGTAGCTGGTGCAGAATATTCTTGGGTCTAGAAGGCTAACCAGCTAGAGGCAGAGGAAAACAGGTTCTTTAAACTAACTTGTTCTACTCTCACACTGTGAAATTTTATATCTTTAAAGATAGAGACAAGCAAAATTGCCAGAGGTGAGGGGAGTGGGGGGATGGGGAAAATGGGTGTGTGGGGGGGGGGATACAGGCTTCTAGGTATGAAATGAATAATTCATGGGAATAAAAAGCATAGCATAAGGAATATAGTCAATGATATCGTAATAGCATTGTATGGTGACAGATGGTAGCTGCACTTGTGGTGAATATAGCATAATGTACAAACTTGTCAAGTCACTATGTCATACACCTGAAATGAATATAACATGTGTGTCAACTACACTTAAAATATGTATGTGTGTGTGAGAGAGAGAATTTTCTGACTTAATGATCTGAGTCAAACACTCAGCTAAATGTTCTGCCTGTACTGCCTCATTTAATCCTCACAACAATCCTAGGAAATAATTACTAATATTTCCCCTTCTACAGATGAGTAGAATAATGCTCAGAGATGTAAATCACTTGCCCAGAGTCACAAAGCATTAACCTTTTTAAAGTATAAATATTCTCTTCTATAAACCAGGAATTATAACAGCTCCCTATTGGGGTTGATGTCAGAATGAAGAGAAAAGGTATGTACTGGAAAAGAGTCCGGCAAACAACAAATAACAGGTCTTTACTCTGTTATTTAAAGCAGAGACACAGATGTGGTTTGAATGCAGGTGGCTAAAATCCCAGGTTTTACAGCCAAATACAAGGGTTCAACTACTTACTTGAAGATGACATTTTCATCTGTGTGGGTTGTCTTGGCTCTGTAAGTTGTCCCTGTTTCCTTGTCTCTACATGCTAATAACAGTAATAGAATGTGCCTCCCAGAGCTGTTCTGAGAATTAAATGGGGCTGTGTATTTGGTAGGTAGAATTCTACCATGGTCCCCATAATCCCTGGCCCCTGTGTTATGTCCTGTGCAATCCCTTCCCCCGGAGCATGGGTAGGACCTGTGACTTGCTTCTGCCAAATAGAATAGTGATAGACTGTCACTCCCATGATAAAGTTCTATTACATAAGTTCTATTACATATTGTTTTAGCACAGGGAGAGAGATTCCCTGCTGGCCTTGCAGAAACAAATAGCCATGTTGTGAACTGCCTGGGGTAGGGGTGGGGGGGGGGGCACATAGGAGGAAAATGTGGGCAGCGTCTAGATTCTGAGCATGGCCTTCAGCCGACAGCCCATAAGAATCATGACCTTCAGTCATAAAGCCACAGGGAAATAATCTGAATGAGCTTGAAAGCAGATTCCTCCCTAATTGGGCCCCCAATTGAGAACACAGCCCAGCCGGCACCTTCGCTGCAGCCCTGTGAGTCCCTGACCAGAGGGCCCAGGCCAGACTCCTGATGCACAGAAACTAACAGATAATAAATAAGCATTGCTTTAAGCTAGTAAGTTGTGGTAATTTTTTTATGCAGTAATAAGTAACTAATGCATGCATGTAAAGCATTGGACACAGAGCCCTGTGTGTGTTAGCTCTATCTTCTGTCTATATCAATTAATAAACACGTTTATAAAGATTTTTTACTTATGCACAATATATTCCTACAAAACTATCCCAGTGCAGTTATTGGATTTATGCCTTCTTATGCAGTTAAGAAAAAAGTCTTTTTTAGAATTTTAGTAGTTAACTTCTCCTGGATAAGGTCTAGAGTTAAAGAATTATTCCTCAGACCTTATGCAGCTGTTCTGTAACAAGGTCTCAGAGAGGTTGTGGGTGTATAAGATTCAACTATACCTGAAATATTAAGGGCCTCCAAATAAAGACGGACTCTGTGGAGTGAGTGGGTGAGAACAGACTTTATATAATAAGCCATGTCATTTCTCTTTAGCTTTTCATCATATTATTAAATTAAATGACAATTTTTGGCAGACTGAGTAATAGTAGCAAACATTCAGTCTAACAGCTATGATGCAATATGCACATGCTTTTAAAAGCCTATCTAACAGCCGGTTGGAATTCAGCCTGAGATGAATTCATAAACACGTATTTTAAAACCTGCTTACTTGGCTATTAAAGAATGAGGCTGGATTTATCTAGAAATTTTTTAATGAGCAAAAATAGAATACTTTCCGAGGGAAGACTGCTCCTTCTCTAAAGCCATCAATGTTTGGGGGCTTCTCCCTCGGACCCCAGGCATCCTTAGGAGAAGCTAATATCATAATGATGAACATATTGATAGGAGCACTGAATGGCAAATCAAAAGGAGGTCTGCCTTTCCGTGCACAGAGCTCTCCTTGGCTACAAGACTGAATAAGAACTCCATTTACACAGACTTCCCATACCCAATATTGCACGTTTTTCATTATATCAACCCTAAAGGAAGAATAAACTTCTTTTTAATGAACGTACCATCTATTTTTCCAATAAGTAAGTTGAGTACCTACAATAAGCCAGAAAAAAGCACAGAAATCTAATGAAGTTTCACAACTCAACTGAGGATACATGCTTGGAAAGCAGAAGGGTTAGGACCCCAAATTCATGGCTCAGCTCTGTTGGGCTGCTCTCAAAATGCCCACCAGCCACACCACCACTTACTTGTTCCTGTCATAATGATGTAAAATACAACTTTAAAAAAAGCAAGATTCAGTACGAAAGAGTAAGCTCCAAAAGACAAATGATGCCTTGTTGTTCTGAAGGGTTTGGCCTAGGACTGTAATCATCATTGGGGAAGTACAGAGGTATGTTCCAACCCAATACTCAACACTTGATGGCCCCAGACGGTGTAACAGGAAGGTACCTGATCCTTTACTGCCCCACTCACGTTGAAATTTTTGTTTGGAATTATATTATGAGCCTCTGCTCTGAGGTGTGCTTTCCAAATATACCTTCTTAGAAGGCTACTGGGATGAACAATAGCAACAAAAATCCCACACCACTTATTTACGATATTCTACTCTCAGTATTTGTAACCAGCTACATAAGCTATTCATGCATGTATTTAAAAAATGATGATAGAACACCTCCTAGATGGGAGCATAGTCAGGGTGGAATTCATTTCCACTAAACAAGAATAATCTCAATTACTTCCCCTTGTGCTGTCTGCATCTCCCACCTCTTGCCTTCAGTCTTTGCTATGAATTGCACCTAGCTTCTGTTGCAGTACCCTAGCAAAAGCTTTCTGTTATTTCCAGATTTTGTACAGAGATTAGCATGCACAACTACACTGATCAACTGAATAGGCATGAAGAAGAATAAGCATGAAAACAGGGACTCCTGAGCCCATGGCACGTAAGGGCAACTGGGTAGGTAAGCAACTGAAAGGACTGGCCCTGTAGCCAGACTACATGCATTTGAACTGGCTCTGCCACTCAATAGCTGTGCATGGTCCCAGGTGAGCTCTTTTACCTCTCAGGTACCTAGCTTTATCTATAAAGGCGAAGAATAATAATAGTAAGTATCTCTCAGGGCTATTGGAAGAATAATAAGAGCTAGCATAAGTAAAGAGCGCAGAACAATAATTGCCGTTCAGTTAGCACTTGGGAAGTGTTAGTTATTGTTATTGAAAAAAATATTAAATATTTCTATCCAAACTCTAGATTTTTTTATACAGCATGTGAATTAATTTTCCCTAGTACATTTGAAAAAACTATCTTACAAAACCTTCCACACCTTTGCGGGGAGTAATTCCAAAGTCGTGACCATAAACATAGATTATTATTTTATTGTTAGGGGAAGAAGGAACAAATGTTATCTTTAAAACTAAGATTTAAAACACACATTGATTCCCTTATTCTGACACCTTCTCCTCCTCAGCATCATAGTTAAGATTTGCTGATTCTTTTGTATGTTCCAGGCCCTTGCTAACTAAACTCCCTTTTCAGTCTGTTTCCTCTTTTCTGGCTCTTGAGTCAGACTACCTGGGTTTCTGTCTAAGAGAACTTGGAAATATACTTAACTCTCTATGCTTCAGTATTTTCATCAATCAAATGGGGAAAAAATGTGGGGCCCACCCCTTAGTGTTGTTGGGCCACGTTGCACTTTGCATATATGAGGTCCCAATAAATTCTAGTTACTATTATCACCCTGAGATCTCAGGACAATTTCCGACACTGTTGCTATTTGGTTGAGACTTGCTGAATTTATGTTCTATGAGCAGCAGAAGCAAAGACTCAGGGCAAGAAAAGTGTGAGGTGGCTTGTGAAAAATGCAAAAAGTTCCATGATGCCAGAGCACACGTTGCTCCAGCCACGAAAACCAAAACTCTCCCCCAGATGTCAAAGCACTCCTGCTCCCAGGCATAACCCGAAAGCCAGGCCTCCCCAGTTCACTTGGCAACTAAGGCCAATAAGCCGCCTTAATTCGGAAAATTCCACTCACGTTCCTGGTCTCTGGCTCTCCACATGTCCCCAGGGGCTTTTATGCCAGCTTTGAATCCCAAAGTTGAAGAGGAAGAAAGGAGGGAATGGAAAAACAAAGAAAAAGGTAGAGGAAAGGTCGGAAATTTAAACTGAATTGTTTGGTAATGGAAAGTCCCTTTCAAGTCTCTTTAATTCTTTATTTGGATTCCATTGAGCATGTGCCAAGAGGGAAAAAGGAAAGGTTAAATCCTTCTATCAGATCTGGCAAAGGAGCTCAGTCAAGCAGCTTAAGAGATGGATTAGCTTGCCTGCAATGCAGAAGTGTTAATACACAGGATGCCAGCAGGCCGCACAGAGCCCTCCACTCAGGCCTTGGCATCCACCATCCAGGCAAAGGGGGACTGCAGGAGGAAATTGGCCCACAAGGTGATAGATCCCCAAGGAAGTGCAAAATGATCCCTCTGCCCAGGGGTGGAACAAGGCCTTAGGTACATTCACTCTCTGAGAATGTGATAAAGCTTTGCTTCCTCCTCCCAGAAACATACTCACATATATGAGATTTTGCCAAAAACCTTAGGGGATTCAAGGACTTCATGTGTCCCACCCACAGACCTTGCACTCCTGCCTTAAAACTTTGAGAACTTTTTTGCTTAGAGTCTTATTGTTTTTCACATGCTTCTTCCTGGCAGACTTCCCTGGAGTCAAAACTTTTTTTTTTTTTTTTTTAAGTAAGATCAGATCCAAAATTCAAAATATGCTTGTCTGTGGCCTAATATGTCTGTGTTTAATTCAACAAGCAGGCAAGTTTAGTGAAAAATAAAAAAAACTGGTCCTTGGAGTAAATGCTGGGCTCTGCTCTTGGTTCCAGCAACTCACACTGGGTGACACTGGGAAAGTCACTCAGCTTTTAGAGTTTCAACAGTTTCCTGAATAAAATGGCATATATTGGTCACCTGCCAACATCTTCTGATTTTTGTTAGGTCACATTTCTTGTATGGCAATCTGATTTTCCAGTGATAAAAAGGACCATGTAAATAAGACAGGTTGGTGATCAGCTACAATGTGACAAACTCTGGAGATGTTAAGATGAGGGGACAGAGCCCTTCCTTCCTCAAAGGAGCTCCTGTGGAGTAAGGAGATAGACCAAGAAATCAATGAACACAGCATACTGCACTGAAGTGTGCCCATAAAGACTTTATGAGATCCTTTATGAGGATCCATCCCCTCTGAGGAGATCAGGAAGGGCTATCTGAGCTTCAGCTTCAAGGTGGTATCAGTAGCCCACTGGGAAAAAGAAGGATAGGATATTTCAGTCAAGGGAATCCCCAAGTTCAAAATCAAAGAGGAGAGGTGTGATAGTAATTGCTGAGTCTCTCATGTCACGTAGGCTCAAGTACATACCATGTGGCTGAGAGTCCTGAATTAAAACACAAATACTTAGAGGGCAGTTCAGGGCCCAGGGAATGGGGCTAAAAAGGGAGAGATTTTTGAGAAGTCTCTTCCCAGGCCTACAGAAAGGCAGAGGTTGGCTGTTGAGAACATTCCTTTTCTCTGCCACCACATCTCCCCAGACCAATGCCTCCAGCTTCTGTGGCTCTTTTGAGGGGAGATGCTACAAAACCCTACACTCCCTTCATATTTTAGATTCTTTTCCTTCTTTTGGGCTCTTTTACCCAATTTCAGATTAGAGGAAGTGCTTACTTCTTTGGGATCTTTGGGACCCTGTCCCTAAGTGGGGGACCCAGAGTGGACATGAAGAGAGATGACTGAGTTCTCTGGGCAAAGGAAGCTGGGTCTGGTTTCAGTTTGAAGATCATCCTATAGAGTTTGTGCGTGAGTGTAAATGTACAAAAACATGTGGGATTTGGAAAACCCAAGGCAGCCCCTGCCGAGCACTTTTCCCATGAAGTTTTAAGCTTGTGTGTGTTTTAAAGGAAATGCAATCCACACATTTCTGATGTACTTAGGTTTAACATACCCAAATACTCCATAATAACTTCTGCCATCCAAATTCTTAGAGCCTGGGGTTTCAGTCAAGTTTTCCCCTTAGAAACAAGAAGCTTCAGGTTTTTTCAAGAGTAGAATGAGCATGTAGCTGGCAGACAAAACTTCAATTTTTTGTCTGACACAAGGAAAAAATCCCCTAAAATAAACCCTGCTTTTGAAGTCCTCATCTGCCCTTTCTGTGTGGCATTCACACTCACCTTATTCTTGACAAGGTGACCTCACACCTGCAGTTGTCTGAGTCCTGGTTCGTGCTCTTTGCCCCAGCATCATTATCTACAGTGCCCACTTCTGGTCTTCTAATATCCTGATTTGAGGGATGAATAATACAGTTGCCCTGTATGGGGCGAAGTTGTGAGGCGTGCATTCATTCTCTTCATCCTCTCCCTTTGTTAGAGTTCAGACAGAACCACAATGCAAGCCACATATGTGATTTAGAATTTTCCAGTAACCATGTTAGAAAAGGTAAAAATGTGCAAGATCAATATAAATAGTGTATTTCGTTTAACCTAATCTAACCAAAATATTGATTTTAAAATGTAATTAGTATGATAATATTAATGGGAGATTTGACATTCAAAACTTACTTATAGTATATCCCAGACTAGACCAGTTATATTTCAAGTGCTCAATAGCCACATGTGGCATTGTCTACACACTAGACCCCACAGTTCCCCATTGGGAGCAGACTGTCACAGAGTTCCTTCTAAGTGATAGCAGATGACTCTGCCTGTAAAAACTTAACATAAGAGGGAAAGTGCTACAGTTCCCACTGTTGAAGTCTCAAGGCAATAACTGAGATTTATTGTCACCTTCATCCATAACCCATTCTAATTTTCCTAGGAAATTGTAATTCAGTTCAATTAATGGACTCTCAGTCTTTGAATTCACTTAAATTGAATGAGAGATCACAGCTTTCTATTGAAGGAAGGAAGGAAGGAAGGAAGGAAGGAAGAAGGGAAGGGAGGGAGAAAGGAGACACTAATTATTCATCCACCTGGCTTTCTGCAACAACACAATCTATAGCCATCAAATCTGTTGTACCCTGTCCTGTGGGTCAAGGCATTGTGATTCCCACCCTGACTTTGATGCACATATGGCAATGATGTCCACCTTGTTTCAGTGGTTAAGTGTTACCACCTGGCCTTTGCTATTCCAGAGACCCATCATTTTTCTTTGATACTAGAGAACCCAGGCCCATGGCAATGTCTCCCATGGTCAACAGTGGCCTACAGAGGACAGACACTATTAAGCTTCTCAAAGATCTCTCCCTTCTTAAAAACATGTCTTGAGCAAGATGGCAGAGGAGTAGAAGACCTGGATTTCGTCTGGTCTCAGGAATTCAGCTGGATAGGGATCAAATCATTCTGAACACCTACAAACTCAACAGGAGATCGAAGAAAAGAATAGCAACAACTCTCTGAACAGAAAAGCGACCACCTTCTGGAAGGTAGGACATGCGGAGAAGTGAATCCGAGGCGATATTCGGGAAGATAGACGGCGGGGGAGGGGGCCTCCGTCAGCCGCTTCTGGCAAGTGATAGAGCTGCGGAGCACAAAATCGGAACTTTTAGAAGTCGGCTCCGCTGAGGGACGTCACTCTGCTGGCTAAGCAGGGGGTGGAACCCTCGTGGTACAGTGTGGTCTCAGGACCCTCGCGGTCACAGAAAGACTGGGGGTGCCTGAGTGCAGCAGAGCTCCCATGTATCGGAGCGGGGAAGCCGGCTGCAGAGAGGGAGCCGAGGAGCAGGCTGTCAGCTGGGGGTTGCCATAAACTGTGATCCGCGGCACAGTTGGGCCACTGCTGCTCCAGCGGGGACCCAACAAGCGGCAGATCTGGGGAGACTCATCTTCCTTCCCTGGGAGGAGTGGCGCAGGAGTGCACTGCAGGGATCTGCTGGGTTTGGAGACCCCACACGGGATCGGGTGCCAGAGATAGAAACGTTCCACCACAGGCCAGGTGAGCATGGAGTGCGGCCGGAGACTGGGGAGACGGGAGTGACTGACTGTTTTTCTCTGGGGGCTCATTGAGGAGCGGGGCCCCGAGTTCTCGGCTCCTCCGGGGCAGAGATTGGGAGGCCACCATTTTCCCTCTTGGCCTCCAAAGCTGTACGGAAAGCTTGCAGGGAACAAAAGCTCCTGAGAGCAAACCTCAGCCCATTACTTAGCCCAGACCCTGCAAGGGCGGGGCAATTCCGCCTCCAGCAAAGACATTTGGGAACCACGGCAACAGGCCCCTCCCCCAGAGATCAGCAAGAACAGCCAGCCAAGACCAAGTTTACCGATCAATGAGAACAGCAGAACTCCAGCGGTAGAGGAATAATGCACATAGAATCCATGGCTTTTTCACCATGATTCTTTAGTCTTTCAAAGTTAATTTTCTTTTTTGAATTTTTCTTTTTCCCTTTTTCAACCAACATCTTATCAATCCCTTTTTAAAAAACATTTTTATTTTTCATTTTTAGAGTCATATTCTATCCCTTCATAGTAGTTACCCTTATTTTTGGTATATATATATAAGTTGTTCTCTCTTTAAAATTTTGAGATAGTTTCTTCTAACAGATCAAAATATACCCTAAATCTCTAGTGTATGGTTTTATTCTACTCTCCTGCCTGATCACATTCTCTCCCTTTTTTTTTCTTTTAAATCCTCTTTTCTTTTTTCAAACACCTTCTTATCAATTCCTTTTATAAATTTTTTTATAATTTACATCTTTACAATCATATTCCATCCCTTCATCATATCAACCGTTATTTTTATACATATATAAGTTTTTCTTTCTTTAAAATTTTTGGAGGCACTATCCTCTAACAGACGAAAATGCACCCAAAATCTAGTGTGTGGCACTAATCTATGCACCAGCCTGATCATATTTGATCATATTCTGTTTTTTTGTTTTGTTTTGTTCTGTTTTTTTTTTTTTATCTTTTTCTTTTTCTTTTTCTTTTTTCTTTCTTTCCCTTTCTTTTTCCCACTGCTTCAGGTCTTTTCTGATTTGTTTAGAGTATATTTTCTGGGGACGTTGTTACCCTGTTAGCATTTTGTTCTCGCATTCATCTATTCTCCTCTGGACAAAATGACAAGATGGAAAAAATCACCTCAACAAAAAGAACAAGAGGCAGTACCGACTGCCAGGGACCTATCAATGAGGACATTAGTACGATGTCAGATCTAGAGTTCAGAATCATCACTTTAAAGATACTAGCTGGGCTTGAAAAAAGCATGGAAGTTATTAGAGAAACGCTTCCGGAGAAATAAAAGAACTAAAATCTAACCAAGTTGAAATCAAAAAGGCTATTAATGAGGTGCAATCAAAAATGAGGGTGCTAACTGCTAGGATTAATGAGGCAAAAGAGAGAATCAGTGATATAGAAGACCAAATGATGGAAAATAAAGAAGCTGAGAAAAAGAGAGATAAACAACTACTGGATCACGAGGGCAGAATTCGAGAGATAAGTGATACCATAAGAGGAAACAACATTAGAATAATTGGGATCCCAGAAGAAGAAGAAAGAGAGAGGGGGCAGAAGGTATATTGGAGCAAATTATAGCAGAGAACTTCCCTAATTTGGGGAAGGAAACAGGCATCAAAATCCAGGAGGCACAGAGAACCCCTCTCAAAATCAATAAAAATAGGTCAACACCCCGACATCTAATAGTAAAACTTATGAATCTCAGAGACAAAGAGAAAATCCTGAAAGCAGCTCGGGAGAAGAGATCTGTAACCTACAATGGTAGAAACATTAGATTGGCAACAGACCTATCCACAGAGACCTGGCAGGCCAGAAAGGACTGACAGGATATATTCAGAGCACTAAATGAGAAAAATATGCAGCCAAGAATACTATATCCAACCAGGCTGTCATTGAAAATAGAAGAAGAGATAAAAAGCTTCCAGGACAAACAAAAACTAAAGGAATTTGCAAACATGAGACCAGCCCTACAAGAAATCTTGAAAGGGGTCCTCTAAGCAAAGAGAGAGCCTAAAAGCAACATCGACCAGAAAAGAACAAAGACAATATACAGTAACAGTCACCTTACAGGCAACACAATGGCACTAAATTCCTATCTTTCCATAGTTACCCTGAATGTAAATGGGCTAAATGCCCCAATCAAAAGACACAAGCTATCAGATTGGATAAAAAAAAAACAAGACCATTGATATGCTGTCTGCAAGAGACTCATTTTAGACCCAAAGACACCCCCAGATTGAAAGTGAGGGGGTGGAAAACCATTTACCATGCTAATGGACACCAAAAGAAAGCTTGGGTGGCAATCCTTATATCAGACAAATTAGATTTTAAACCAAAGACTGTAATAAGAGATGAGAAAGGACACTATATCCTACTTAAAGGGTCTATCCAACAAGAAGATCTAACAATTGTAAATATCTATGCCCCTAACATGGGAGCAGCCAATTATATAAGGCAATTAATAACAAAAGCAAAGAAACACATTGACAACAATACAATAATACTGGGGGACTTTAACACCCCCTCACTGAAATGGACAGATCATCTAAGCAAAAGATCAACAAGGAAATAAAGACTTTAAATGACACACTAGACCAAATGGACTTCACAGACATATTCAGAACATTCCATCCCAAAGCAACAGAATACACATTCTTCTCTAGTGCCCATGGAACATTCTCCAGAATCGATCACATCCTAGGTCATAAATCAGGTCTTAACTGGTATCAAAAGATTGGGATCATTCCCTGCCTATTTTCAGACCACAATGCTTTGAAACTAGAACTCAATCACAAGAGGAAAGTCGGAAAGAACTCAAACACATGGAGGCTAAAAAGCATCCTACTAAAGAATGAATGGGTCAGCCAGGAAATTAAAGAAGAATTAAAAAAATTCATGGAAACCAATGAGAATGAAAACACAACTATTCAAAATCTTTGGGATGCAGCAATGGCAGTCCTAAGAGGCAAGTATATAGCAATACAAGCCTTTCTCAAGAAACAAGAAAGGTCTCAAGTACACAACCTAACCCTACACCTAAAGGAGCTGGAGAAAGAACAGCAAATAAAGCGAAAACCAACCACCAGGAGAAGAGAAATAATAAAGATCAGAGCAGAAATCAATGAAATAGAAACTAAAAGAACAGTAGAACAGATCAACAAAACTAGGAGCTGGTTCTCTGAAAGAATTAACAAGATTGATAAACCCCTGGCCAGACTTATCAAAAAGAAAAGAGAAATGACCCAAATCAACAAAATCATGAATGAAAGAGGAGAGATCACAACCAACACCAAAGAAATACAAACAATTATAAGAACATATTATGAGCAAATCTATGCCAGCAAATTAGATAACCTGGAAGAAATGGGTGCATTCCTAGAGATGTATCAACTACCAAAACTGAACCAGGAAGAAGTAGAAAACCTGAACAGACCTATAACCACTAAGGAAATTGAAGCAGTCATCAAAAATCTCCCAACAAACAAGAGCCCAGGGCCAGATGGCTTCCCAGGGGAATTCTACCTAACATTTCAAGAAGAATTAATACCTATTCTTCTGAAACTGTTCCAAAAAATAGAAATGGAAGGAAAACTTCCAAACTCGTTTTATGAGGCCACCATTACCTTGACCCCAAATGAGACAAAGACCCCATCCAAAAGGAGAATTACAGACCAATATCCTTGATGAACATGGATGCAAAAATTCTCACCAAATTACTAGCCAGTAGGATCCAACAGTACGTTAAAACGATTATTCACCACAACCAAGTGGGATTTATCCTTGGCCTGCAAGGTTGGTTCAATATCCACAAATCAATCAATGTGATACAATACATTAACAAAAGAAAGAACAAGAATCATATGATCCTCTCAATAGATGCAGAAAAAGCATTTGACAAAGTACAGCATCCTTTCTTGATCAAAACTCTTCAGAGTATAGGGATCGAGGGTACATACCTCAATATCATAAAAGCCATCTATGAAAAACCTACAGTGAATATCATTCTCAATGGGAAAAACTGAGAGCTTCCCCTGTAAGGTCAGGAACGCGGTAGGGATGTCCACTATCACCACTGTTGTTCAACACAGTACTAGAAGTCCTTGCCAGAGCAAGCAGACAACAAAAAGAAATAAGAGGCATCCAAATTGGCAAAGAAGAAGTCAAATTCTCACTCTTTGCAGATGATATGATACTTTATGCAGAAAACCCAAAAGATTCCACCCCAAAACTGCTAGAATTCATACAGGAATTCAGTAAAGTGGCAGGATATAAAATCAATGCACAGAAATCAGTGGCATTCCTATACACCAACAACAAGACAGAAGAAAGAGAAATTAAGGAGTCGATCCCATTTACAATTGCACCCAAAACCATAAGATACCTAGGAATAAATCTAACCAAAGAGACAAAGAATCTGTACTCCGAAAACTATAAAATAGTCATGAAAGAAATTGAGGAAGACACAAAGAAATGGAAAAACGTTCCATGCTCATGGATTGGAAGAACAAATATTGTGAAGATGTCAATGCTACCTAGAGCAATCTACACATTTAATGCAATCCGTATCAAAACACCATCCACTTTTTTCAAAGAAATGGAACAAATAATCCTAAAATTTGTATGGAACCAGAAAAGACCCTGAATAGCCAGAGGAATGTTGGAAAAGAAAAGCAAAGCTGGCAGCATCACAATTCCGGACTTCCAGCTCTATTACAAAGCTGTCATCATCAAGACAGTATGGGACTGGCACAACAACAGACACATAGATCAATGGAACAGAATAGAGAGCCCAGAAATGGACCCTCAACTCTATGGTCAACTCATCTTCGACAAAGCAGGAAAGAATGTCCAATGGAAAAAAAAAAAAGACAGTCTCTTCAACAAATGGTGTTGGGAAAATTGGACAGCCACATGCAGAAGAATGAAACTGGACCATTTCCTTACACCACACACAAAAGTAGACTCCACATGGTTGAAAGACCTCAATGTGAGACAAGAGTCCATCAAAATCCTAAAGGAGAACAGAGGCAGCAACCTCTTCGACCTCAGCCGCAGCAACTTCTTCCTAGAACATTGCCAAAGGCAAGGGAAGCAAGGGCAAAAATGAACTACTGGGACTTCATCAAGATAAAAAGCTTTTGCACAGCAAAGGAAACAGTCAACAAAACCAAAAGACAAGTGACAGAATGGGAGAAGATATTTGCAAATGACATATCAGGTAAAGGGCTAGTATCCAAAATCTATAAAGAACTTATCAAACTCAACACCCAAAGAACAAAGAATCCAATCAAGAAATGGGCAGAAGACATGAACAGACATTTTTCCAAAGAAGACATCCAAATGGCCAACAGACACATGAAAAAGTGTTCAACATCAATCGGCATCAGGGAAATCCAAATCAAAACCTCAATGAGATACCACCTCACACTAGTCAGAATGGCTAAAATTAACAAGTTTGGAAATGATAGATGTTGGCGGGGATGCGGAGAAAGGGGAACTCTCCTACACTGTTGGTAGGAATGCAAGCTGGTGCAACCACTCTGGAAAACAGTATGGAGGTTCCTCAAAAAGTTGAAGATAGAGCTACCATATGATCCAGCAATTGCACTACTGGGTATTTACTCCAAAGATACAAATGCAGGGATCCGAAGGAGTATGTGCACCCCAATGTTTATAGCAGCAATGTCCACAATAGCCAAACTGTGGAAAGAGCCAAGATGTCCATCAACAGATGAATGGATAAAGAAGAAGTGGTATATATATACAATGGAATATTATGCAGCCATCAAAAGGAATGAAATCTTGCCATTTGCAATGACGTGGATGGAACTAGAGGGTGTTATGCTGAGCGCAGTAAGTCAATCAGAGAAAGACATATATCATATGACCTCACTGAGATGAGGAATTCTTAATCTCAGGAAACAAACTGAGGGTTGATGGAGTGGGGGGTGGGGTGGGAGGGATAGGGTGGCTGGGTGATAGACACTGGGGAGGGTATGTGCTATGGTGAGCGCTGTGAATTGTGCAAGACTGTTGAATCACAGATCTGTACCTCTGAAACAAATAATACATTATATGTTAAGAAAAAAAAAAAGAAGAAAATAGCAGGAGGGGAAGAATGAAGGGGGGGGAATCGGAGGGGGAGAAGAACCATGAGAGACAATGGACTCTGAAAAACAAACTGAGGGTTCTAGAGAGGAGGACGGTGGGAGGATGGGTTAGCCTGGTGATGGGTATTAAAGAGGGCACGTTCTGCATGGAGCACTGGGTGTTATGCACAAACAATGAATCATGGAACACTACATCAAAAACTAATGATGTAATGTATGATGATTAACATAACAATAAAAAATTAAAAAAAATAAACATGTCTTATTGAGGAGAATGTCCTTAATTCTACATTTGAAATGTAGTCACACACTAAGGTCTCTTAAACAGTACATGTATTTAAAAATACTTTGTATAGACTTCTTAACACAAAAAAAATATTAATTTAGAAACTCAATTTTCCTCAACACTTCTATAATTTTAAACTGAGATATTCTCAGTCTCATACATGGTGTACAATGGGAGCTTCATAACTAAGAAGGGCCCATCTCAAGGCCCTTTTCCTCAACACAATGCCACTCCCCAATCTACTTACCTAAGTCATCAGGCTAATCTTATGATTGTATTTTGCATTTATTAAGATAATAAAATGTATTTTCCCACTAACTCTGTAGAGCTTTGAACTTGATGGGCCCCTGCATTCTTTTTATGTGCAGCCTACATCTTGCTGAAATAAGATGACTAATTTCATCTTATTGATGATGCTACCCTTGTGGTGTTACTTATTTACTTACAATATCAAAGGCCATTCACTGACATCTGCCACTAGAAGTGACAGACTTTCTCCACAAATGCCATATTTGATTAGTGGTGAAGTCAGTTCTCATTTAGTGTCACTTCCTCATCAAAGCAGTTTCCTCCATGGTGATGTTCATTATACATGTGCACACACACACACACTCACACACACACCTACACACACACACACACACACACACACTCTATTACTAATTCTTACATGTTTTTGTAAATTCTTATATTCTTAAAGTATGCATTTTATATAAATTTTTTCTCCTTCCTCTCTTCCCCTCTTCTTTCTTTTCTTCCTTCTTAGTACATACCACTGAAACTGACATATAATAAATACCCAATAAGTATTTCTTGGCCAAATGATGTACTGGACAAAATAAAATAAGAAGCAAGATTTTTTTTAATCCCTTAAGAAAAGTCACATCCAAACATTTAAACACCAAAGAGCAGCTTTATAATTTTATTTGTCATTACCATCCCCACTCAACAGCCTCACACCATTTATAATATGGATAACTCTAACATAAAGCTGATTCTGTTACATGGTTAATGGGACAAAAATTACAGTGACTGTGAAAACTTTAACTTAGAACACCCAGATTTGAGGATAATTAAAATCAGAGCTTGAATGCAGCAGGAATAACTATTTGAATTTAATTTACTATTGTGAGCAATATAAGGTCTGATTACTTTTGCACTTCGATATAATTTCTGTTTTGTGAGTTAAATTTACTTAAATGTTCATATTTTGCAATTCAAAGTACAAATTAACTTTATTGTTTTTTTTCCTAATAAAAGCAACATTCAAAAAAATTGTAAATGTTCTCTTGTTTTGCTTCTGTCACACACTTTGGACTTAAGCTTCATTTTAGAAACATGTGTCAGCATCAGCAAACCCAGAGTGCTCCTAGAGTAAGAGCCTTGATTATCAAATGGTCTCTATCATAACATTGGTTTTACTCTTAGACTCTGCCTCCTATTTAACCTGAGAAGGCAGTGTGGCATAATCAAAAGAACATGGGGTTCAGAGAACATTTGATTTAGAACCCCGTTGTCTGCAGGACATTGGGTAAGATGTTTTAATCTCTCTTAGTCTCTCCAAAATAATAATAATGATAATAACGAAGAAGAAGAAGAAGAAGAAGAAGAAGAAAGAAAGAAGAAAGAAGAAAGAAGAAAGAAGAAAGAAGAAAGAAGAAAGAAGAAAGAAGAAGAAGAATATTAAATGCTTACTGTGTGCCAGGCACTGTTCTAAATACTTTTCAAACATACCACTTAAAAAATTCTCATCTACCCATTCTGAAAATTAGGAAACATGAGGCTTAAAAAGGTCAAATAACATGCTCAGAATCACAGTTAGTAGAAAGTAAAATTTTGATCCCAAATCATTCAACAGAATTCCAGTTCCACTGCTCTTCACCCCTACTCATTGGATGCTGCAAACTGGAAGTGACACCATTATCAGGACACAGACTGGGAAAGCAGATGCAAGGACTATACACTTGACTCAAGGGCAGTGCTATCAATGGATCATTATAGTCCAAACTTGTCCTCTTTCTGACCTGAGAGCGAATCACCCAAAACCAGAATGTCAGCACCTTTTTAGTGGCCGAAACTCACGTAATCCTTCAAAATAAATGCTGAACCAGCCACTTGGAATGATCTGCTTGCCAGGTTTACTCTTAGAAATCTGGCAGGCTCTGGGTCCCAACAGCCCTGTATGTCCAAGTCTTAGAGCTCCTAATGGCATCTGGTCAACTCCATGTGAGGTTCAAAGAATCAGGAAGTGACACAAGAGGCATTGTAACCAGACAGCATGACTGGACCTGGAAACAAGGGCTCCAGAAGTTCAACAACCCCTAATGCTCAGGGCAGAACAGGGACCCTTTTTGCCTGGGCCTAAGGACAATACATTTATCAGTCAGATGTCTAAGCATGTGGAGGAGGTTGATCTGAGAATAGAGTGATGGAAAGTCTCAACAGCATTCACATTCCCAGAGGCCATATTGTCCCCATGCCCTTATACATTATATGAAACACCTCTGTATCCTTCCACTAAGCTCACCTATTTTTTGCTTAAGCAAATTTAAGACCTTTGTCTTGAAACCAAAAGGATCTTGAAGAATGTACCAATGAAAAATTTCATGCTGTTGATTTGTCCTGGGTTTGGCTTTGATAAAAAATTCAGAGGGCCGCAGCCAATCAAATTGAGAGTGTGAGATCATGAGTTAGGACAGAGAGAGACAGGTTCCTATCTAACCACCTTTTAAATGCATGACTGTTAGCAAGTTATTCCACTTTTTTTTTTTTGCTCAATTTACTCATTCTGTTTAAAATTGCAAACACGCACCAACAGTCCCTATCTTTCTTCCTCATTTTATTTTCCCCCTAGTACTTTTCATTTCTAATATACTAAATAATTTACTTATTAATTTTGTTAATTGTCTTCCCTACTTAAATCCAAGCTCCATACACATGCAGCTGGATCTCCCTGGTCCAGAATTAAATTCAATACATAAGAATTCAAAACATATTTGTGGCGGTTGTTGTTGAATGTATTATGTGAGTTGATTAGACCATATCAGTGGTTACCCTCTTGAGATCCTATGAACCCTGAAAGTTCATAAAGACTGTATTAGAAAAGCCTTAGGCTAATTTGAATATTACTAAAAGCATAATGGAAATAATACATTTCAACCATCATGACATTCCTCTGGCTAACATATCTACCATCTCATTAAACAAGAGAATTGAATGCTGCTTAAAATGGCTATTTATTATTGCTTTTCACTATTTTCATGAATTATCTATGTCTCTTGTTTAGTAGAAATGATAATGTCATTGGTATGACCAAAAATGCCGTTTTTTCGAATGAGAAAAACAAGGGAGACAAAGGAAGAAAAAAGCTGTAAAAGAATTCTTTGGGAATGACATTTCTCAAGTTAATTAACATTTCCAAACCATATTCCACTACCTTAAAAAACAGTAAGAGCAGGGCGCCTGGGTGGCTCAGTTGGTTAAGCGACTGCCTTCGTTCGGCTCAGGTCATGATCCTGGAGTCCCAGGATCGAGCCCCGCATTGAGCCCCGCATCGGGCTCCCTGCTCAGCGGGGAGTCTGCTTCTCCTTCTGACCCTCCCCCCTCTCATGCTCTATCTCATTCTCTCTCTCAAATAAATAAATAAATAAAATCTTTAAAAAAAAAACAATAAGAGCATAAGACAGCACATAAATAGCCAAATGTGCGCTCAGTGTTAGATCCTTTTTCCCTTTACATGGTAGAAAGTTCTTCTCCGGCCCTGGAATCAAAGATTCTATGATGCTCCAGATACACAAGTGTGAGGTGATGTCTAAGTACCGGGTTAGTCCAGAACTTCCAAAATGTTCTATTTTCAACACAATAGTTCCTCAAATAAAGACTTTACCAAAAAACTATTAGAACTGATAAATGAATTCAAAGTCACAGGATATAAATTTAACATATAGAAATCTATTGCATTTTTATACACTAATAATAAAGTATCAGGAAGAGAAATTAAGAAAACCATCCCCCTCAAAAAATTAAAAATAGAAATACCATGTAATCCAATAAACTCACTATTGGGTTTTTACCCAGGGAAAATGAAAACACTAACTCAAAAAGATATATGCACCCTATGCTTATTGCAGCATTATTTACAATAGCCAAGACATGGAAGCAACCTAAGTGTCCATCAATAGATAAATGGATAAGAAAAATGTCACACACACACACACACACACACACACACACACACACCACTGGAATATTACACAGCCAAAAAAAGGATGAGGCCATGCCATTTAAGACAACATGAATGGACCTAGAGGGTATTACACTAAGTGAAATAAGTCAGACTGAGAAAGACAAATGCCATATGATTCCACTCATAAATGGAATCTAAAAAATGAATAAACAAACAAAAAGCAAAATCAGAACTATAAATACAGAGAATAAACTGATGGTTGCCAGAGAAGGGGGTGGGAAGTTAGGCAAAATGGGTGAAAGGGAGAGGGAGATACAGGTCTCCAGTTATGGAATGAGTAAATCATGGGAATAAAAAGTAGAGCAAAGGAAGTAGTCAATGATATTGTAATAGTAATGTAATGAGACAAATGTTAGCTATATGTGTGGTGAACATAGCACAATGCATAAACTTGTCAAGTCACTAAGTTGTACAATTGAAACCAATGTAACACTGTTTGCAACTATACTCAAATTAAAAAAAAAGAAGAAGAATTGAGTGTTCAGCTAAGGGATTGGATCCATCAGAAAAACTTCCAGCTTATCAAAGAATTTTTTGGTTTTGTTTTGTTTTGTTTTGTTTTTTATTTATTTGACAGAGAGAGATAGAGACAGCAGGAACACAAGCAGGGGGAGTGGGAGAGGGAGAAGCAGGCTTCCTGCCGAGCAGGGAGCCCGATGTGGGACTCGATCCCGGGACTCCGGGATCATGACCTGAGCTGAAGGCAGACGCTTAACGACTGAGCCACCCAGGCGCCCAAAGAATTTTTTGACTAAACTTAGTTTTTCTTTCATTTACATTAGAACCCAAAATAATAAAATACCTAGGAATAAATTTAACCAAGGAGGTGAAAGACCTATACTCCCCAAACTGTAAAACACTGATGAAAGAAATTGAAGATGACAAAAACAAATTAAAAGATATTACATGCTCATGGGAGTGTCTGGGTGGCACAGTCAGTTAAGCATCAGACTCTTGGTTTTGGCTCAGGTTGTGATCTCAGGGTCATGAGATCAAGCTCTGTGTTGAGCTCTGCACTCAGCGCAGAATCTGCTTCAGACTCTCTTTCCCTCTGCCCCCCACGTTTTTCTCTCTCTCTAAAATAAATAAATGAATCCTTTAAAATAAAAGATATTACATGCTAATGGATTGGGAAAGCCAATATTGTTATGATGTCCCTACTACCCAAAGCAATCTACAAATGTAATACAATCCTTATCAAAATACCAACAACATTTTTCACAGAACTAAAACAAATAAGCCTAAAGTTTCTACAGAACCACAAAACACCCTGAATAGCCAAAGCAATCTTGAAAAAAAAAAAAGAACAAAACTGGAGGTATCACAATCCCAGATTTCAAGATATATTACAAAGCTGTAGTAATCAAAACAATATAGTCCTGGTACAAAAATAGACAAATAGATCAATGAAACAAAACAGAGAGCCTAGAAATAAACTTACACTTTCATGGTCAATTAATCAGCAACAAAGGAACTGAGAATATAAAATGAGAAAAAGTCTCTTCAACAAATGGTGTTGGGACAACTGGGACAGCTACATGCCAAAGAATGAAATTAGACCACTTTCTTACACCAGAAACAAAAATAAATTTCAAAATGGATTAAAGACCTAAATGTGAGACCTGAAACTATGAAATTCCTAGAAGAGAACATTAGCAGCAATTTCTTTGACATCAGCCATAGAAACAATTTTCTAGACATGTCTCTTCTGGCAGGGGAAACAGAAGCAAAATTAAGCTATTGGGACTACACCAAAATAAAAACTTTTACACAGTGAAGGACACCATCAACAAAACAAAAAGGCAACCTACTGAATGGGAGAAGATATTTGCAAATGATATATTCAATTAGAGGTTAATATCCAAAATATATAAAGAACTCATACAACTCCACACCAAAACAAAACAAATAATTCAATTAAAAATAGGAAGAGGATATGAATAGAAATTTTTCCAAAGAAGAGATACAGATGGCCAGCAAACACATGAAAAGATGCCCGACATCACTAATCATTAGGGAAATGCAAATCAAAATGAGATATCACCTCACATCTATTGGAATGGCTAAAAACAAAAACATGAGAGCTAATGAGTGTTGGTGAGCATGTGGAGGAAAAGAACACTTGTGCACTGTTAGTGGGAATGTAAACTGGTGCAGCCATTGTAGAAAACATCATGGAGTTTCCTCAAAAAATTAAAAATAGAATTACCAAATGATACAGTTACTGCACCACTGGATATCACCCAAGGAAAATGAAAACACTAATTTTAAAAGATATATGCACCCTTATGTTTACTGCAGCATTATTTGCAATAGCCAAGATATGGAAACAACCCAAATGCCCATCATTAGATTAACAGAAAAAGAAGATATATGTATATATATTCATTACATATATATATATAATGAAATATTACTCAGCCATAAAAAAAGAATGAAATCTTGCCATTTGCAACAACATAGATGGATCTAGAGGGTATTACACTAAGTGAAATAAGTCAGTCAAGGAAAGACAAATACCAAATGATTTCACTCATATGTGAAATTTAAGAAACAAAATAAATTAACAACCAAAAAAAGAGACAAATGAAAAAACAAACTTAAATATAGAGAACAAACTGGTGGTTACAAGAGGGAGGTGGGGAGATGGGTGCAATAGGGAATTAAGGGTATTCTTATTGTGATGATCACTAAGTAATGTGTAAAATTGTTGAATCATCATATTGTACACCTGAAATTAATATAACTCTGTATGTTAATTATACCTGAATAAAAAATAAAAATAAAAAGTTTCAATAGCATGTAAGATTTAGTGAATTCCTACTAAACTAGCATGCCCTTAACCCTTACAACAACTCTGCAAAATAGGCTGAGGAAATGGGACCTCAGAAAAGTCCCAAGAAGTTCAATAACAAGCAGTAGAGATGAGAACAAAGCTTTCATTCTCTGATTCTCAGAAAAAACAACCAATACAGGTGGAGGAATGGTAAAGGGTATTAGAAGAAACAGAAAAAAGGCCATTGGAAGAAAGAGTGACAGGGCAGGTGTGTAACCAAGACTAATTTTTGCCTTGTGCTGAGGATCCAGCTTGTCTCCAGTTAGCATCTGAAGAGTACAAGAAAAACACATATCACTTTTTTTTTTTCCCATTGGTTGCTCAATGACACCATGGAAGAGGTCAGAAGAGCCAAATTTGAAATGGATATCTTTTAAATTTCTCAACATTTCCCATGTTCCTTAAAGACAGGGAACTTTTCATGGTTACCTCTGTCTAGAATCCCTGAGGCTATGCAGTGGATGTTAAACATAATAATAATAATAACTACCATTTAGGAGCAATTATTGTATGCTCAGATGTTATCTTGAAGCTTTGCATGTTTTACTTGCTTACTTTTATCCTTCCAAAATCCCTCAATTGTGTAGATATTATTAGTCACATTTTTAGGATGAAGAAACTGAGACTCAGAAAGATTAAGAGATATTATTAATCAAAGGTAGGCTGGAGTATTCAAAATTAGCAAAAAACACCTAAGTTTCAGTTGCTCAAAGTAACAAAAGTTTATTTTTCACACAAAGTCCTAATCTGAATTCAGGAGAGACCCTCTAAGAATGATTTTCCTTCATGTGTTGAATTGGTACTCCAAGCTGATCAGCCACCCTTTTAAATCTGTCATCTTAATGTGAGTCCTGGGTAACTACTGTTGCAGGAGAAGAGAAGAAAAGTGAAGATCTCATATTGGCAAATGCTTCAGCACAGAAGTGGATGGCCTGCATCACTTCCACTCACAGACCATGGGCATGAACAAGTTCTTACTCAACTGAGGTTATCCATAAAGAGAGAAGAGCGAGACATTGCTGAGCCCTAACACAGAATTACCCAAGGTCACACAGGGAGAAAACAGAGTAGCAAAGACCCCATCTTAAGTCTTTTGATTCCAAATTCCTATCCTATTTTGTTGCTTTGTCAACCATCTCAAAGAGTATCTGTATTTAAATGGGAAGCTCTAAATGTATGTGTCTGTATATATATGGTTATATATATACACATATATGTTTATGTATACACATATGTTTATGTATACACATATATATGTGTATTTATGTATGTATGTGTATATGTGTGTGCATATATAAAGAATCTCAAATATTGACAAAATTTTAGGAACTGTGAGTGCCTGGAAGAGATTTAGAGCAAGTGAGAAGTTTCTTCCTACCTTAAATTATACTCTAGTTTCAGTCAAATATGTGGGAAACCTCAGGTGCTTTTGTAAGAACTGAAAGAAGTCTAGCCCTCCTCTCTAGTAATGCTATCATGATCAGCTGAACACGACACCCTTAATAAACAATCTAACAGTTAAACATTAGTATTGGTACTATTGTTATAGCCAGCATTTGTTGAACAATTGCTCCATATCTCATTGTCTTCTAAGTTCCTTACATATATTAATTCATTTCATCCATATAAGAGCTCAGTGAATTAAATACTACAATTGGTCTCATTGTCATGTGAGAAAAGTTATGCAAAAAAGAGTCAAATAATCTCAGTTCAAATTGTGGGCTCTCTATGCCAATGCAATTGCAGAAACTTTCCCCACCTTTGCCTTCTTTTGCAGATGCTCTTCCTAGGCTCCTCATGTATACAAATTCTAGAGATACCCTCATGTATAGCCATCTCCAAACAGAAATTAAACATGGACAAGTCAGGGCGCCTGGGTGGCTCAGTTGGTTAAGCGACTGCCTTCGGCTCAGGTCATGATCCTGGAGTCCCGGGATCGAGTCCCGCATCAGGCTCCCTGCTCTGCAGGGAGTCTGCTCCTCCCTCTGACCCTCCCCCCTCTCATGTGCTCTCTCTCTCATTCTCTCTCTCTCAAATAAATAAATAAAATCTTTAAAAAAAAAAAAAAAAAAAACATGGACAAGTCAGCACACCAAGTCTTGATAAATCAGAGAAAGCAACTGACCACATCCAGAGAAGCAGGTGCCAAAATTCAAAGCTTTGGTCAGATACTGGATGCTCAGGTTACATAAACCAGTTCCCAAGATGACTCAATGAAAGAGAGAACACTGGGAACAAAAAGGACAAGCATGGGTAGGACCTTGTTGGACCAATGTAGTGGAAGATCTCAGAGCCTGCAGAGGATTAGGAGCTCTCTGCTGCATTCTCAGAAACCTCCTCCTCCTTACCTATTATTAACAGCCCAGTTTAAGGCTCGCTGGTAGCTCTGATACAGCCTCTTTCTATAGCACCCTCCTTCTCTGACCACTTTTCATAGAGAGAAAAACAACAAAATAAAATTACTTTACAAACAAATTCTCCAAATATAGCAGCTTTCAGGTGAAAGCTGAGCAGTGATCATGTACCTTCTGTAGCTAGATCAATGGATCAGGAACTCTAAGAATGTATCAGAAGGGATTCAGTGTCCTATCTTTCAGCCATACCCATGGTGGAAAGAATGGTGGACTTTGAGTCAAAAGATCAGATTTTCAGTTTGCTACCAATGGCCCCTCATGAGCAAATTAGTGGATTTCTGTGAGACTCATTCCCTTGTTTCTTAATGGTGAAACCTGCTTCTCTTACCTCCTAGAATAAGAATGAAGAGCAGTCAACAGTGCCTGTAGGAAACAGAGTTCTCCTAATACTCCAGATTCATCCTCCTACCTCAGGACCTCTGCAAATACATCTCCCTCTTTCCTGAAGGCCCTGCCCACCCAGTTCCCTTTCCATGGCTAACGTCATGATAATATGTATGATCCTGTATTATAATACCCTGTTAACATGCCTGTCTCTCAGCTCTACTGTGAACTCCATGAGGGCAAGGACCATACCTTGTCATTGCATCACTGCATGCTCAACATATATAGGAGGTATGTTGAAAAGGCACACTGGGGACTTGTGATTCCAGAACTGTGATAAACAAGACATTCTAACACTGAAAATGCTGTATACGATATAGAAAAACTTATTTTAAAATGCATTGATGGGTTGACAAGGAAGGAAGAATACATGAAAGTCAAAACCTAATTGTGGAAGGGGACTCCAGAAGGTCAAGTAGAGCACTGAAGTCAGTTCTCATTCAGGAGTGTTTGCTGTACCCCGTGGCCTTGAACCCTTGTTAGTAAGGAGACAAACCCCAAGACCCACCCAAAGTAGGGAGTCTGATAGGAGAGTCCCCACATGTATAAAGTTAATTTAAGGATGAATGCAAAATAATCCCATTCCCAATCTCACTCTAGTCCCTACACTAGGGGAAGGGGAAAACGTTCCCTGAAAATTCTTTGCCACAAGTTGGTCCCTAATCATATTTGCAGCTCTAAATCTTAGTAACTAGGTGCCTTGAAAACCCTTAACTGAAAATTTGGTTTTAAGTATTCCTAGAGTGGCAGAACAAATCTTGCCTGGAGGAATCCAGCTCCAAATCAGGCCGAAAAAATTCTTCAGATCAGACATAAGAAATCAGGGGGGCGGAGCAAGATGGCAGAGGAGTAGGAGACCTGGATTTCCTCTGGTCTCAGGAATTCAGCTGGATAGGGGTCAAACCATTCTGAACACCTACAAACTCAACAGGAGATCGAAGAAAAGAAGAGCAACAACTCTCTGAACAGAAAAGCGACCACTTTCTGGAAGGTAGGACGTGTGGAGAAGTGAATCCCAGGCGATAGTCGGGAGGATAGACGGCGGGGGAGGGGCCTCCGTCGGCTGCTTACGGCAAGTGATAGAACCACGGAGCACAAAATCTGAACGTTTAGAAGTCGGCTCCACTGAGGGACGTCGCTCCGGTGGCTAAGTGGGGGGTGGAACCCTCGTGGGACAGTGTGGTCTCAGGACCCTCGGGGTCACAGAAAGACCGGGGGTGCCTGAGTGCGGCAGAGCTCCCAGGTATCGGAGCGGGGAAGCCGGCTGCAAAGACAGAGCTGAGGAGTGGGCTCTCAGCTCGGGGTTGCCATAAACCATGATCCGCGACACAGTCGGGCCACTGCTCCTCCAGCAGGGACCCAACAAGCGGCAGATCCGGGGAGACTCACCTTCTTCCCCCGGGAGGAGAGGTGCGGGAGCGCACCGCGGGGATCTGCTGGGTTTGGAGACTCCACACGGGGTCGGGTGCCAGAGATAGAAACGCTCGGTCACAGGCCGGGTGAGCACGGAGTGCGGCTGGAGACCGGGGAGACGGGAGTGACTGGCGGCTTTTCTCTGGGGGCGCACTGAGGAGCGGGGCCCCGAGCTCTCGGCTCCTCCGAGGCGGAGATTGGGAGGCCGCCATTTTCACTCTCCACCTCCAAAGCTGTACGGAAAGCTTGCAGGGAACAAAAGCTCCTGAGAGCAAACCCGAGCAGATTACTTAGCCCGGACCGGGCAAGGGCGGGGCAATTTTGCTTCCGGCAAAGACATTTGGGAACCACGGCAACAGGCCCCTCCCCCAGAAGATCAGCGAGAACAGCCAGCCAAGACCAGGTTTACCGATCAGTGAGAACAGCAGAACACCAGCGCTAGGGGAATACTGCACATAGAATCCATGGCTTTTTTACCATGATTCTTTAGTCTTTCAAAGTTAATTTTTTTTAACTGTCTTTTTTTTTCTTTGAATTTTTCTTTTTCCCTTTTTCAACCAACATCTTATCAATCCTTTTTTAAAAAAAAAAAACATATTTATTTTTCATTTTTAGAGTTATATTCTATCCCTTCATAGTAGTTACCCGTATTTTTGGCGTATATATATAAGTTGTTCTCTCTTTAAAATTTTGAGATAGTTTCTTCTAACAGATCAAAATATACCCTAAATCTCTAGTGTATGGTTATTTTCTACTCCCCTGCCTGATCACATTCTCTCCTTTTTTTTTTCCTTTTTTTTTAAATCCTCTTCTTTCTTTTTTCAAACAACTTCTTATCAATTCCTTTATAAAATTTCTTATAATTTCCATCTTTACAGTCATATTCCATCCCTTCATCATATCAACCCTTATTTTTCTACATATATAAGTTTTTCTTTCTTTAAAATTTTGGGAGGCACGTTCTTCTAGCAGACCAAAATACACCCAAATCTAGTGATCTATATACCAGCCTGATCATATTTGATCACATTCTGTTTTTTTTGTTTTGTTCTGTTTTTGTTTGTTTTTATCTTTATCTTTATCTTTTTCTTTTTTCTCTCTTTCCCTTTCTTTTCCCACTGCTTCAGGTCTTTTCTGATTTATTTAGAGTATATTTTCTGGGAACATTGTTACCCTGTGAGCATTTTGTTCTCTCATTAATCTATTCTCCTCTGGAAAAAACGACAAGATGGAAAAAATCACCTCAACAAAAAGAACAGGAGGTAGTACCGACTGCCAGGGACCTACTCAATACAGACATTAGTACGATGTCGGACCTAGGGTTCAGAATCATCACTTTAAAGATACTAGCTGGGCTTGAAAAAAGCATGGAAGTTATTAGAGAAACCCTTTCTGGAGAAGTAAAAGAACTAAAATCTAACCAAGTCAAAATCAAAAAGGTTATTAATGAGGTGCAATCAAATATGGGGGCGCTAACTGCTGGGATAAATGAGGCAGATGAGAGAATCAGTGATATAGAAGGCCAAATGATGGAAAATAAAGAAGGTGAGAAAAAGAGAGCTAAACAACTACTGGATCATGAAGGCAGAATTCGAGAGATAAGAGATACCATAAGACGAAACAACATTAGAATAATTGGGATCCCAGACGAAGAAGAAAGAGAGAGGGGGCAGAAGGTATACAGGAGCAAATTATAGCAGAGAACTTCCCTAATTTGGGGAAGGAAACAGGCATCAAAATCCAGGAGGCACAGAGAACCCCTCTCAAAATCAATAAAAATAGGTCAACACCCCGACATCTAATAGTAAAACTTATGAATCTCAGAGACAAAGAGAAAATCCTGAAAGCAGCTCAGGAGAAGAGATATGTAACCTACAATGGTAGAAACATTAGACTGTCAACAGACCTATCCACAGAGACCTGGCAGGCCAGAAAGGACTGGCAGGATATATTCAGAGCACTAAATGAGAAAAATATGCAGCCAAGAATACTATATCCAGCTAGGCTGTCATTGAAAATAGAAGAAGAGATAAAAAGCTTCCAGGACAAACAAAAACTAAAGGAATTTGCAAACACGAAACTAGCCTTACAAGAAATCTTGAAAGGGGTCCTCTAAACAAAGAGAGAGCCTAAAAGCAACATCGACCAGAAAGGAACACAGACAATATACAGTAACAGTCACCTTACAGGCAATACAATGGCACTAAATTCCTATCTTTCAGTAGTTACCCTGAATGTAAATGGGCTAAATGCCCCAATCAAAAGACACAAGCTATCAGATTGGATTAAAAAACAAGACCCATCGGTATGCTGTCTGCAAGAGACTCATTTTAGACCCAAAGACACCCCCAGATTGAAAGTGAGGGGGTGGAAAACCATTTACCATGCTAATGGACACCAAAAGAAAGCTGGGGTGGCAATCCTTATATCAGACAAATTAGATTTTAAACCGAAGACTATAATAAGAGATGAAGAAGGACACTATATCCTACTTAAAGGGTCTATCCAACAAGAAGATCTAACAATTGTAAATATCTATGCCCCTAACATGGGAGCAGCCAATTATATAAGCCAATTAATAACAAAAGCAAAGAAACACATTGACAACAATACAATAATACTGGGGGACTTTAACACCCCCCTCACTGAAATGGACAGATCGTCTAAGCAAAAGATCAACAAGGAAATAAAGACTTTAAATGACACACTGGACCAAATGGACTTCACAGGTATAGTCAGAACATTCCATCCCAAAGCAACGGAATACACATTCTTCTCTAGTGCCCATGGAACATTCTCCAGAATCAATCACATCCTAGGTCATAAATCAGGTCTCAACTGGTACCAAAATATTGGAATCATTCCCTGCCTATTTTCAGACCACAATGCTTTGAAACTACAACTCAATCACAAGAGGAAAGTCAGAAAGAACTCAAATACATGGAGGCTAAAGAGCATCCTACTAAAGAATGAATGGGTCTACCAGGAAATTAAAGAAGAATTTTAAAAATTCATGGAAACCAATGAAAATGAAAACACAACTATTCAAAATCTTTGGGATGCAGCAAAGGCAGTCCTAAGAGGCAAGTATATAGCAATACAAACCTTTCTCAAGAAACAAGAAAGGTCTCAAGTACACAACCTAACCCTACACCTAAAGGTGCTGGAGAAAGAACAGCAAATAAAGCCTAAACCCAGCCGGAGAAGAGAAATCATAAAGATCAGAGCAGAAACCAATGAAATAGAAACTAAAAGAACAGTAGAACAGATCAACGAAACTAGGAGCTGGTTCTTTGAAAGAATTAACAAGATTGATAAACCCCTGGCCAGACTTATCAAAAAGAAAAGAGAAATGACCCAAATCAACAAAATCATGAATGAAAGAGGAGAGATCACAACCAACACCAAAGAAATACAAACAATTATAAGAACATATTATGAGCAACTCTATGCCAGCAAATTAGATAACCTGGAAGAATGGATGCATTCCTAGAGATCTATCAACTACCAAAATTGAACCAGGAAGAAATAGAAAACCTGAACAGACCTATAACCACTAAGGAAATTGAAGCAGTCATCAAAAATCTCCCAAAAAACAAAAGCCCAGGGCCAGATGGCTTCCCAGGGGAATTCTACCAAACATTTAAAGAAGAATTAATACCTATTCTGAAACTGTTCCAAAAAATAGAAATGGAAGGAAAACTTCTAAACTCGTTTTATGAGGCCACCATTACCTTGATCCCAAAACCAGACAAAGACCCCATTAAAAAGGAGAACTACAGACCAATATCCCTGATGAACATGGATGCAAAAATTCTTATCAAAATACTAGCCAATAGGATCCAACAGTACATTAAAAGGATTATTCACCACAACCAAGTGGGATTTATCCCTGGGCTGCAAGGTTGGTTCAACATCTGCAAATCAATCAACGTGATACAGTACATTAACAAAAGAAAGAACAAGAATCATATGATCCTCTCAATAGATGCAGAAAAAGCATTTGACAAAGTACAGCATCCTTTCTTGATCAAAACTCTTCAGAGTATAGGGATCGAGGGTACATACCTCAATATCATAAAAGCCATCTATGAAAAACCCACAGCAAAGATCATTCTCAATGGGGAAAAACTGAGAGCTTTCCCCCTAAGGTCAGGAACACAGCAGGGATGTCCACTATCACCACTGCTATTCAACATAGTATTAGAAGTCCTAGCCACAGCAATCAGACAATAAAAAGAAATAAAAGGCATCCAAATCAGCAAAGAAGAAGTCAAACTCTCACTCTTTGCAGATGATATGATACTTTATGTAGAAAACCCCAAAGACTCCACCCCAAAACTGCTAGAACTCATGCAGGAATTCAGTAAAGTGGCAGGATATAAAATCAATGCACAAAAGTCAGGGGCATTCCTATACACCAACAACAAGACAGAAGAAAGAGAAATTAAGGAGTTGATCCCATTTACAATTGTGCCCCAAACCATAAGATACCTAGGAATAAATCTAACCAAAGAGGGAAAGAATTTGTACTCAGAAAACTATAAAATACTCATGAAAGAAATTGAGGAAGACACAAAGAAATGGAAAAACGTTCCATGCTCATGGATTGGAAGAACAAATATTGTGAAGATGTCAATGCTACCTAGAGCAATCTACACATGCAATGCAATCCCCATCAAAATACCATCCACTTTTTTCAAAGAAATGGAACAAATAATCCTAAAATTTGTATGGAACCAGAAAAGACCCCGAATAACCAGAGGAATGTTGAAAAAGAAAAGCAAAGCTGGCGGCATCACAATTCCGGACTTCCAGCTCTATTACAAAGCTGTCATCATCAAGACAGTATGGGACTGGCACAACAACAGACACATAGATCAATGGAACAGAATAGAGAGCCCAGAAATGGACCCTCAACTCTATGGTCAATTCATCTTTGACAAAGCAGGAAAGAATGTCCAATGGGAAAAAGACAGTCTCTTCAACAAATGGTGTTGGGAAAACTGGATAGGCACATACAGAAGAATGAAACTGGACCATTTCCTTACACCACACACAAAAATAGACTAAAAATGGTTGAAAGACCTAAATGTGAGACAAGAGTCCATCAAAATCCTAAAGGAGAACACAGGCAGCAACCTCTTCGACCTCAGCCACAGCAACTTCTTCCTAGAAACATCGCCAAAGGCAAGGGAAGCAAGGGCAAAAATGAACTATTGGGACTTCATCAAGATAAAAAGCTTTTGCAAAGCAAAGGAAACAGTCAACAAAACCAAAAGACAACCGACAGAATGGGAGAAGATATTTGCAAATGACATATCAGATAAAGGGCTAGTATCCAAAATCTATAAAGACCTGATCTACCTCAACACCCAAAGAACAAAGAATCCAATCAAGAAATGGGCAGAAGACATGAACAGACATTTTTCCAAAGAAGACATCCAAATGGCCAACAGACACATGAAAAAGTGCTCAATATCGCTCGGCATGAGGGAAATCCAAATCAAAACCTCAATAAGATACCACCTCACACTAGTCAGAATGGCTAAAATTAACAAGTCAGGAAATGACATATGTTGGTGGGGATGCGGAGAAATGGGAACCCTCCTACACTGTTGGTGGGAATGCAAGCTGGTGCAACCACTCTGGAAAACATTATGGAGGTTCCTCAAAAAGTTGAAAATAGAGCTACCATATGATCCAGCAATTGCACTACTGGGTATTTACCCCAAAGATACAAAAGTAGGGATCCAAAAGGGTACGTGCACCCCGATGTTTATAGCAGCAATGTCCACAATAGCCAAACTGTGGAAAGAGCCAAGATGTCCATCGACAGATGAATGGATAAAGAAGAAGTGGTATATATATACAATGGAATATTATGCAGCCATCAAAAGGAATGGGATCTTGCTATTTGCAAAGACATGGATGGAACTGGAGGGTATTATGCTGAGCGAAATAAGTCAAACAGAGAAAGACATGTATCATATGACCTCACTGATATGAGGAATTCTTAATCTCAGGAAACAAACTGAGGGTTGCTGATTGGTGGGGGGTGGGAGGGATGGGGTGGCTGAGTGATAGACACTGGGGAGGTTATGTGCTCTGGTAAGCACTGTGAATTGTGCAAGACTGTTGAATCTCAGATCTGTACCTCTGAAACAAATAATGCAATATATGTTAAGGAAAAAAAAAAAAGAAGATAGCAGGAGGGGAAGAATGAAGGGGGGGAAATCCGAGGGGGAGACGAACCATGAGATACGATGGACTCTGAGAAACAAACTGAGGGTTCTAGAGGGGAGGATGGTGGGAGGATGGCTTAGCCTGGTGATGTGTATTAAAGAGGGCACGTTCTGCATGGAGCACTGGGTGTTATGCACAAACAATGAATCATGGAACACTATATCTAAAACTAATGATGTAATGTATGGGGATTAACATAACAATAAAAAAATTTAAAAAAATAAAAAAAAAAGAAATTAGAAATCAGAACTTACTCTTACCTCTTTCAATCCATATTTGTTAGAAATCTGGTAGAAAAGAAAGTCAAGAAAAAGAAACCGGTGGTATGAGTTTATAAAATGAATAAATAACAAAACTTATGATTCACAGATGATATGATTAACTATACAGAAAAATTCAAATTGACAGATTATTTAATTCTATTAACTCAAAAGATATCAGGGATTCTTGATACAAATTAATAACAAAAAATGAATAGAAAGAAAATATATTTTAAAAAGGAAACAATTTAGGGGCACGTGGGTGGCTCAGTCGGTTTAAGTGTCTCCTTTCGGCTGAGGTCATGATCTCAGGGTCCTGGGATCAAGTCCTACATCAGGCTCCCCACTCAGCAGGGAGTCTGCTTCTCCTTCTCCCTCTGCCCCTCCCCTTCGCTCATGTGCACTCTCTCTCAAAATAAATAAATAAAATCTTTAAAAGGGTAAAAAAATAAAAAAGGAAACAATTTGTAATGGCATAAATTATCAAGTACATAGATATAAATATAACAGAGAGAGGAATTAGCTTTATGGAAAACCTTATAAAATTTTATTGCAGAACATTAAAGAAGAACAAAATTAAAGAAGTGCTATATCATGTTCATGGATAGTAAGACTCAATATTTATGTCATTTCTTTCTAATTGATCTATAAACCTATAAAGACAATGTAATTCTAAGAACATTCCAACAGGTTATTTTTAAGAAACTTGACAAGTTGACTCAACCATTTTATATGGAAGAACAAGGGCCAAGGAACTATACTGAGGAAGAGGAATGGTGGGCTTTGGCTTTCAAAATACCAAATATCAATATTAGCTGATGGATTAAAACAGTCTGGTGTTTTATGCACATAGGTGAATAAGTACATGAGAACAAAAAAAGCCCCAGAAATAGGCCCCCACATATACAGAAATTTAATTTATGACGGGACCAGCATGATATATCAGTAGCACAAGATGAACTGGTCACTGAAAGATCCTGGAACAATCGGTTATAGACAAAAATGAAATTTGACTCCTCTTTCACATCATACACAAAATAAATTCCAGGTGCGTTAAATATTTAAATGTTAAAAGTAAAACTATAAAACTTTTAGAACATAATATAGGAAAACCCCAGAATATCCTTATGATTTCTGGATAAGGCACAGTTTCTTTCTTTTTTAATTTAAATTCAGTTAGCAAACATATAATACATCATTAGTTTTTGATGTTCAATGATGTTCAATGATTCATTAGTTGCATATAACACCCACTGCTCATCACATCATGTGTAGGGCAGGGTTTCTAAACAAGAAATAGAAAGTACAAATCATGAGGAAATGATGATGTACTTAAATATATTAAGAACAGCTGTCTGTCCATAGACATAATACGAACACTAAAATGACAAACCACAAAGTGAAAGAAGATATTTGGGAATATGTAATGACAAAATTAGTATTCAGACAGTAAACAGAACTTACATTAACCAATAAATTAAAGACAACAGGAAAAAAAATAGGCAAAGTCTCTAATAAGTGATTTACAAAAGCAGAAACTCTAGTGACCAGTAAACACTTTATTTTGTTTTGTTTTGTTTATTTTTTAATTTTATTATGTTAGTCACCATACAATACATCCTTGGTTTTTGATGTGGTGATCCACGATCCATTGTTTTCATATAACACCCAGTGCTCCATGGAGTACATGCCCTCCTTAATACCCATCACCGGGCTAACCAATCCCCCCTCCCCTCTAAAACCCTGTTTGTTTCTCAGAGTCCATAGTCTCTCATGGTTCATCTCTCCCTCCAATTCCCACCCCCCCCATTTTTCCCTTCCTTCTCCTAATGTCCTCCATGCTATTCCTTATGTTCCACAAATAAGTGAAACCATATGATAATTGACTTTCTCTACTTGACTTAGTTCACTTAGCATAATCTCCAGTCCCATCCATGTTGATGTAAAAGTTGGGTATTCATCCTTTCTGATGGCTGAGTAATATTCCATTGTATATATGGACCACATCTTCTTTATCCATTCATCAGTTGAAGGACATCTCAGCTCTTTCCACAGTTTGGCTATTGTGGACATTGCTGCTATGAACATTGGGGTGCATATGGCCCTTCTTTTCACTACATCTGTGTCTTTGGGGTAAATACCCAGGAGTGCAATTGCTGGGTCATACAGTAGCTCTATTTTTAACATTTTGAGGAACCTCCACACTGTTTTCCAAAATGGCTGTACCAACTTGCATTCCCACCAACAGTGTAAGAGGGTTCCCCTTTCTCCACAACCTCTCCAACATTTGTTGTTTCTTTCCCTGTCCATTTTTGCCATTCTAACTGGGGTAAGGTGGTATCTCAATGTGGTTTTGATTTGGATTTCCCTGATGGCTAATGATGATGAATATTTTTTCATGTGTCTGTTAGCCATTTGTATGTCTTCTTCAGAGAATTGTCTTTTCATATCTTCTGCCCACTTTTTGACTTGATTATTTGTTTTTTGGGTGTTGAGTTTGAGAAGTTCTTTATAGATCTTGGATACCAGCCCTTTCTCTGTAGTGTCATTTGCAAATATCTTCTCCCATTCTGTGGGTTGCCTCTTTCTTTTGTTGACTGTTTCCTTGGCTGTGCATAAGCTCGTTTATCTTGATGAAGTCCCAAAAGTTCATTTTTGCTTTTGTTTCACTAGCTTTTGGAGATGTTCTTGAAAGAAGTTGCTGTGGCCGATGTCAAAGAGGTTACTGCCTATGTTCTCCTCTAGGATTTTGATGGATTCCTGTCTCACATTGAGGTCTTTCATCCATTTTGAGTTTATCTTTGTGAATGGTGTTAGAGAATGGTCGAGTTTCATTCTTCTGCATGTGGCTGTCCAATTTTCCCAGCACCATTTATTGAAGAGACTTTTTTCCATTGTGTGTTTTCTCCTGCTTTGAAAGATTATTTGACCATAGAGTTGAGGGTCCATATCTAGGTTCTCTATTCTGTTCCATTGGTCTATATATCTGTTTTTGTGCCAGTACCATGCTGTCTTGGTGATCACAGCTTTGTAATATAGCTTGAAATCAGGCAACGTGATGCCCCAGCTTTGTTTTTCTTTTTCAACATTTCCTTGGTGATTCGGGGTCTTTTCTGATTCCATACAAATTTTAGGATTGTTTGTTCCAGCACTTTGAAAAATGTCATTGGAATTTTGATCAGGATGGCACTTTAAATATTCTCAATTCAAGGAAATGCACACTGAAACCATAAGAAGTTACCATTTTTCATCCAACAAGTTGGCAAAAATTAAAGAATGAGATATCAAGTATTGGCAAGGATGGGAGGCAACTATTACCCTTATATACTGCAGGTAAGAGTGTAAATGGTTATAGTTACTTTATAAAACAAAACAATAGTATCATACAGTAATGTCCACATGCTCAAGTCCTGTAACCCATGTTTCACTTCCAAATAACCCTCCTTTAGAGAATCCTGCCCATGCATACCAGGAAGCAACTAAAATGTTCATTAGGAGTAAAATGGATAAACGAATTCTGTCATATCCATCCACTAGCATACTCTACAGTACTGAAGAGAATAATTAAAACTACATGAACAGCACAGATACATCTCAGAATACAATGTTAAGCAAACAGAAGCCAGTAACAGAGGATTGATGGCAATGTTATTCCATTTATATTGACATCAAAATCATGCAAAACTAAAAAAAAAATTATTCTTAAGAAATGCAAACACAAATGGTATAACCATAACGAAAATAAAGGGGAGGCTCAACACAAAATTCAGGGTTGCAATTGCCTCCGTAGGGAGGACAAGAATGTGCATATGGTGGTTTTCAAAAATATTAGGTGATGGCACATGGATGTTTTTATTATTATTTTATATAATGTATGTATTTTTAAAATTAATATTTTATTCAGGACTTAATATAAAAATTAAAAAGACACATTAAATGTGCAAATGGCTTAATTATATACCATCTCATATTAGAAATCATTAACTCATGTTTTCTTTTATGAAGCATTGTAGCAAATGTATTAATAACTAATACTTACTAAAGCTTTAGTATGTACCAGGCACTGAGTAAGTACTTCATATGTATTACCTCATTTAATCTTCTCAGACTTTTTCATCTTTATGTCCATAATGTAGATAAGAAGACTAAAACACAAAGAGGTTAAGTATAATCCCAAGGTTTTATAGATATTGAAGTAGCCCCTGTTGGCTCCCTTGAGCTCACCATGCCTTGACTTTCAGTATCACAAGCAATATCTACATGCTTAATACATATTCAGTTGTCAAAGGGCCAGCAGTATGGTTCCTACTGCCAAGAAGCTTGAATAGTCTGATTCAGTGATCTTCTGAGATGACCTTTGAGAGCATGACCTCTGCAAGTAGAAACTGATAACTAGTGAAAATCAACAGGAAAGATGTCAATCATCTTGAACACACTATAAATAAGTCAACTCAAAGAGTGAATCCAAAATAATACAGGAAAGCATGGGTTTGTTTTCTAATAGGATTCTTGAAAAAAAAGCCCAAACCTACTGATCAGAAGGATCCAGGTATGGAGCAGTCCTTCTGGGTGATGCTCACTTTCTTTGGTCTCCCTCATTTTATCTTTACATCCATCCTGCCATGGGAGTATTTTATTTTATTTCTTTTATAGATGAGAAAATTGATGTTCAGGCATACTTTCTATATCACCCATAGGGTGCACCTTAGCAATAAAGAGATCTGCATTTGAATTCAGGCCTGTCTGTTTCCACAGCATCTTTCCTCTGCAAGATCGGATCAAGAAGGGAACACTCCTGAGCCTCTGCTATGTGCCAGTCTCCCCAATGGGTACAAAGTGGATGATAAGAACATCTCATGTCATTAACTTTGGCATCAAATGATATATTCAGGCTTGAATACAGAATTTACATGAACGGTGATCTTTATAACTCTTATCTGGAAAATTGTAATAATTAACAGTAATAATAATAATAATAATAACAATAATAACAAAACCAACCTTACAGGATTGTCATAGTGATTACAAAAATTATTACATATAAAATGCTTGACCTCTAGTGTGCTTATGCCCTTACTAATTCTGCATTTTTCTCGGTAGGAAATTAGTGCACTGGGCTTGGATTTTCCACCAAGTAGCTGAGAGGCCTTGGTGAATTGATTTCCCTCCTCTAGGACCTCATTTCCTCATCAGCACAAGGGTAGTAGACCAGATGATATTAGGAAGACCCACCCTCAAGAGCCACAGTGGACTAATAAAGCTTCAAACATGAGATGACATGAGATGGCAAATATCCTATATCACATGAGGGCAGAGAGGGGAGAAAATGAATCTTGCTCTATTCTCTTCTGATACAGCAGGAAACCTAACCCTCACCACCCACCTCACTGGGATCTGGGAAGGATTAATGAAACATAATGCTCAATGCTCTGCCGAGAGCTTTACTGCCTTACAGAGGGAAAATTCCCATTGTTGCCAGCAAACAAGACTGACAATTTGATGAGGTGTGAATATTTTTAGTGTAACAGTATGTAAACACTGCTTTTTTCATCCAAGTCATCACTCTGTGCACACACCCTTATGCATTTTTATGAGGCCATTTCTCCATGGCTGTAAATATTCTCTCCTTGCCCTTTTCTGAGAGCTCGAAGAATGTGCTGACCAGGGGCCCCAGCTGAACCTCTGAGCTGATTCCTAAGGCTCACCACATTCTCTGGGAGAAATGTTAATAGGCATATTCACATTTCATGCCAATGTATATGCCTTTCCTCTGGCCAATACAAATTGTATCATGCAGGGTCAGGGGCAAAAGGAGGCCTCTGCTGGCAACGGTTCAGCCATCTCATAGTGATAAATATGGAGCTGCAACATGATCGCTAAGAAATAAAGTGGAAAAAAGGCAGGATGCCTGATTCCAAATTGTGTAGGCCACACTTGCTTTAAAAAGTCAGAAAAAGACTAACTCTTCAAACCAATACCTTTTCAATAAACAATCCCACCATTCATTTATTTAACTGTTATCAAGAATTATGTGCCAGATACTATGTCAATTACTAGGGTATGAAAGTGAATATGATCTAGCTCCAGCCTTTACAGTGATCGAACTTTAGTGAAGGACTTGACAAACAAACAATGATAGCTCAGAGGTAAGTGTATAGTGCATAGGTTCTCTTCCATCCAATCCCTCTGCCCATTTTTTTTAAATTTTATTTTATTATGTTATGTTAGTCACCATACAATACATCACCAGTTTTCGATGCAGTGATCCACGATTCATTGTTTTTGTACAACCCCCAGTGCTCCATGCAGTACATGCCCTCCTTAATACCCATCACCAGGCTAACCCATCCCTCCACCCCCCTCCCCTCTAAAACCCTCAGTTTGTTTCTCAGAGTCCATAGTCTCTCATGGTTCATCTCTCCCTCCTATTCCCCCCCTTCATTTTTCCCTTCCTTCTTCTAGTGTCCTCCATGCTATTCCTTATCTTCCATAAATAAGTGAAACCATATGATAATTGACTTTCTCTGCTTGACTTCTTTCACTTAGCATAATCTCTTCCAGTCCCATCCATGTTGATGTAAAAGTTGGGTATTCATCCTTTCTGATGGCTGAGTAATATTCCATTGTATATATGGACCACATCTTCTTTATCCATTCATCAGTTGAAGGGCATCTCAGTTCTTTCCACAGTTTGGCTATTGTGGACATTGCTGCTATGAACATTGGGGTGCATACGGCCCTTCTTTTCACTACATCTGTGTCTTTGGGGTAAATACCCAGGAGTGCAATTGCTGGGTCATACGGTAGCTCTATTTTTAATTTTTTGAGGAATCTCCACACTGTTTTCCAAAGTGGCTATACCAACTTGCATTCCCACCAACAGTGTAAGAGGGTTCCCCTTTCTCCACAACCTCTCCAACATTTGTTGTTTCTTGCCTTGTCAATTTTTGCCATTCTAACTGGTGTAAAGTGGTATCTCAATGTGGTTTTGATTTGAATTTCCCTGATGGCTAATGATGATGAACACTTTTTCATATGTCTATTAGCCATTTGTATGTCTTCTTTGGAGAAGTGTCTGTTCATGTCTTCTGCCCATTTTTTGACTTGATTATTTGTTTTTTGGGTGTTGAGTTTGAGAAGTTCTTTATAGATCTTGGAAATCAGCACTTTGTCTGTAGTGTCATTTGCAAATATCTTCTCCCATTCTGTGGGTTGCCTCTTTCTTTTGTTGACTGTTTCCTTGGCTGTGCATAAGCTCGTTTATCTTGATGAAGTCCCAAAAGTTCATTTTTGCTTTTGTTTCACTAGCTTTTGGAGATGTTCTTGAAAGAAGTTGCTGTGGCCGATGTCAAAGAGGTTACTGCCTATGTTCTCCTCTAGGATTTTGATAGATTCCCTCTCACATTGAGGTCTTTCATCCATTTTGAGTTTATCTTTGTGAATGGTGTTAGAGAATGGTCGAGTTTCATTCTTCTGCATGTGGCTGTCCAATTTTCCCAGCACCATTTATTGAAGAGACTGTCTTTTTTCCATTGCATATTTTTTCCTGCTTTGTAGATTATTTGACCATAGAGTTGAGGGTCCATATCTAGGTTATCTATTCTGTTCCATTGGTCTATATGTCTGTTTTTGTGTCAGTATCATGCTGTCTTGGTGATCACAGCTTTGTAATACAGCTTGAAATCGGGCAACGTGATGCCCCCAGCTTTGTTTTTCTTTTTCAACATTTCCTTGGTGATTCGGGGTCTTTTCTGATTCCATACAAATTTTAGGATTGTTTGTTGCAGCACTTTGAAAAATGTCATTGGAACTTTGATCCGGATGGCATTGAAGGTATAGATTGCTCTGGGTAGCATAGACATTTTAACAATGTTTATTCTTCCGATCCATGAGCATGGAATGTTTTTCCATGTTTTTGCATCTTCTTCAATTTCTTTCATGAGTGTTCTGTAGTTCCTAGAGTATAGATCCTTTACCTCTTTGGTTAGGTTTATTCCGAGTTATCTTATGGTTTTTGGTGCTATTGTAAATGGAATCATTTCTCTAATTTCACTTTCTACAGTTGCATTGTTAGTGTATAAGAAAGCAACTGATTTCTGTGCATTGATTTTGTATCCTGCCACATTACTCAATTGCTGTATGAGTTCTGGTAATTTGGGGGTGGAGTCTTTTGGGTTTTCCACATAAAGTATCATGTCATCTGTGAAAAGAGAGAGTTTGACTTCTTCTTTGCCAATTTGAATACCTTTTATTTCTTTTTGTTGTCTGATTGCTGTTGCTAAGACTTCTAGTACCATGTTGAACAATGGTGGCGAGAATGGGCATCCTTGTCGTGTTCCTGATCTTAAGGGAAAGGCTCTCAGCTTTTCCCCATCGAGGATGATATTTGCTGTGGGTTTTTCATAGATGGATTTTATGAATTTGAAGAATGTTCCCTCTATCCCTATACTCTGACGAGTTTTAATCAGGAAAGGATGCTGTATTTTGTCAAATGCTTTTTCTGCATCAATTGAGAGGACCATATGGTTCTCTCTCCTCTTACTAATGTGTTCTATCACATTGATTGATTTGTGAATGTTGAACCACCCTTGCATCCCAGGGTTAAATCCCACTTGGTCGTGGTGGATGATCCTTTTAATGTATTGTTGGATCCTATTAGCTAGGATTTTGTTGAGGATTTTGGAATCCATATTCATCAGGGATATTGGTCTGAAATTCTCCTTTACCCCTAGTGGCATCTTCCTCTACAATATCTTGGAAAAAGGTAGTTTGTCTCATGTTTTCCTCAGAGGGGTACCCTTGGCAGGGAGGGAGGAAGGGAGGGAGGGAGGGAGGGAGGAAGGAAGGAAGGAAGGAAGGAAGGAAGGAAGGAAGGAAGGAAGGAAGATAAAGAAAGAAAGAAAGAAAGAAAGAAAGAAAGAAAGAAAGAAAGAAAGAAAGAAAGAAAGAAAGAAGAAAGAAAGAAAGAAAGAAAGAAAGAAAGAAGAAAGAAAGAAAGAAAGAAAGAAAGAAAGAAAGAAAGAAAGAAAGAAAAGAAAGAAAGAAAGAAAGAAAGAAAGAAAGAAAGAAAGAAAGAAAAAGAAAGAAAAGAAAGAAAGAAAGAAAGAAAGAAAGAAAGAAAGAAAGAAAGAAAGAAAGAAAGAAAGAAAGAAAGAAGAAAGGAAGGGAACAAGGAAAGAAGGTAGGAGAGAAAGAAAGAATCTGTCTGTCCAAGCTAGAGAGAAAGAGAAAACTCCTCCTCCCAGGGAGGAGTTGTTATTCCAGGTACAGATGACAGTGGTAAACACTGAGTGCTTTGGTCATTTGGAGGGTAGGTCACTGGCACAGCTCAGGAGTGACAGTTGGGTGTGGTAGAAATGGGAGTAGAAGGCTAGGGAAGGTTTCCCAGGCAGGTGATACTGAATCCAGCCCTAAATAGTGAGTAGTTTCTAGGCAAGGAAAAAAGAAGAGAATTTCAGACAGAATCAGCATGGGCAAAATCCTGAAAGCAAGTGAGAGCACGAAATATCCTGAGAACCAGGGAATTTCACACAGTCAACGTGTAAGGAGGCAGAAGGGAGGAATGGCAACAGATGTGTCCGAAGAAGTAAGAAAAGCTCCTATCATGACTAACCTAGTGACTAATAATAAGTCTGAACACTTCTGTGAAAGCTAAAGCAAAAGAATTTTTTTAAGCAGAGGAGAGTGGAGTTTGGATTTCAGGATTTCATTTTAGCACTGGAGCTTGCTAAGACAACACCTGCCCCTCCTCTGCTGGTGGGTATCATGCCAGGCCCTGTTCTCCTCCCTTGTTGCCCTATACCAGAGCAGTGAGTCATCATCAGGTCCTAGGATTTCTAAGAACATTAACCACAAACTCTTTACCTGAGAAACAGGTTTGTGTTAGTTACTATGGAAGAGACCTAATTGAAGTTCACAGTAATTAAAATAAGTAAATGTTACTTATATAATGGATTATTAATTAGACTGCTTGTGTTTCTGAATGTCTTGTTTAAATAGATCTTGATATTTAGAGGGGATTTTCGATGTCAGAGGTGTTTTTCTTCTGCGTTATGCGTGACTGCTGATCCTTATCCAAAACAAATTGAGGTCTGCTGGCTAATATTTATGCAATAGGCCTGACATTTTCATTCTTAAGGTTATTAATCAGTTGCTGTATACCAATTCAGGTTCATGTAAAAAAAATAGTCCTTACATATTATACACATCTATCCTTCAAGGCTTCTAAATATTATGTGTGTATTTAACCAGTATCCTTCTGGATAAAGCTCCCCACAAGCCAAGTGAGGCAAAAATCAATGTTTAGTTGTGTTAATCTGTCTATACTCACCACACAGTTAAAATATAGCTTTGTTGTACAAATGGGAAAAATAGTGATATGGAGTAATTAGATTATCCGTTGCTGAACTTTAGAGGCCTTGCCTGGTAGAGGAATAAGCATTAAGCCAGGGATCAAAGGCCTCCATGTGCACCTAGCTTTCCTTCTGAGTAGATTTTGTTACCTTGGATAAACTCCTTAGCAAAATGGGCAGCAAGAGTGGGGTCATTGACGGAGGTTCCCCATCAAGGTTGAAAGCAGATGTCCTGATTAGAGGTAATGCTATTACTCTTGTCATTACCACCATTACACTATTGGATTTTTAAAGATAATTATTGGAGGTCAAGTTTCATAGTGTTTTTGTTTGTCATAAGCAGGAATTTAGGGTTTATTTCATTTTGCCTTTGATAGGAAAGAGCACTAGATTAGGAGCCATGCAGAATAAGGCCCATACTCACCACCTGTGTGTCGTCAGCAAAGTTAGTTAATCTCTCCTAGACTCTATTTTCTCATGAGCATGATATCCTCTACCTCAAAGAGCTGTTACAGTGATGAAGGAATCCTCTGCAAAGGGCTTAGTATGTTGTACTTCTTAGTCTCTATACCCTAATAGAAAAGCTTTCCTGGAATTCGCCACTGGAATAAAGGAATTGCCTTCAAGAAAGGCAACAGGATCGAGAAAGATGAGCAATACTTTCATGTCTCTGGGAAGCCTTCCCTGACCCTCCATCTGTCCTCTGAAGTGTTGCCTCAGAACACTGAGCTTCCATTAGTATAGGGTTAGTCATGCCATGTTGTAATATACTGCTTATTGGGTCATCTCACTGGACTGAAGAAAATGGTATTTTCCTCACCATTGTCCCTTCAGGACCATACACATTGTCTAACATGTTTATAATATTGTTGACTAAAGATTAACACCTTGGAGGGGGAGATGAACCATGAGAGACTATGGACTCAGAAACAAACTGAGGGTTCTAGAGGGGAGGGGGTGGGGAGATGGGTTACCCTGGTGATAGGTATTAAAGAGGACACGTTCTGCATGGAGCACTGGCTGTTATATGCAAACAATGAATCATGGAATACTACATCAAAAACTAATGAGGTAGGAATGCAGGCTGGTGCAGCCACTCTGGAAAACAGTATGGAGTTTCCTCAAAAAGTTGAAAATAGAGCTACCATATGATCCAGCAATTGCACTCCTGGGTATTTACCCCAAAGATACAAAAGTAGGGACCCGAAAGGGTACGTGCACCCCGATGTTTATAGCAGCAATGTCCACAATAGCCAAACTGTGGAAAGAGCCAAGATGTCCATCAACAGATGAATGGATAAAGAAGATGTGGTAGATATATACAATGGAATATTATGCAGCCATCAAAAGGAATGAGATCTTGCCATTTGCAACGACGTGGATGGAACTGGAGGGTATTATGCTGAGCGAAATAAGTCAAACAGAGAAAGACATGTATCATATGACCTCACTGATATGAGGAATTCTTAATCTCAGGAAACAAACTGAGGGTTGCTGGAGTGGGGGGTGGGGTGGGAGGGATGGGGTGACTGGGTGATGGACACTGGGGAGGGTATGTGTTCTGGTAAGCGCTGTGAATTGTGCAAGACTGTTGAATCTCAGATCTGTACCTCTGAAACAAGTAATGCAATATATGTTAAGAAAGAAAAAAAGAAGAAGAAGAATGTAGCAGGAGGGGAAGAATGAAGGGGGGGAAATCGGAGGGGGAGAAGAACCATGAGAGACGATGGACTCTGAAAAACAAACTGAGGGTTCTAGAGGGGAGGGGGGTGGGAGGATGGGTTAGCCTGGTGATGGGTATTGAGGAGGGCACGTTCTGCATGGAGCACTGGGTGTTATGCACAAACAATGAATCATGGAACACTATATCTAAAACTAATGATGTAATGTATGGGGATTAACATAACAATAAAAAAATTAAAAAAAAAACTAATGATGTAATGTATGGTGATTATCATAACATAATAATAATTAAAGAAAAAGAGGGCATGTACTGAACGGAGCACTGGGTGTTATATGCAAACAATGAACCATGGAACACTACATCAAAAAATAATGATGTAATGTATGGTGATTAACATAACATAATAAAAAAATTTAAAAAATTAAAAAACAATGAAAGAAAAGCACTAAAATTCCCAAGACTCCACATGGGCCATAAGAGATAATCAACCAACTTTTGAATGTATATTAATTTCAACCAACTTTTTCAATTCCTACTTTGTATCAAACATCTTAGTAAATTCTTAACTACTTTTTGAGGTGAGCTCCATTAACAATGAAAAGGAATATTGTGGTTATAACATGTGAAAATTAGAATAGGTGTTTCAAAAGGAGTTGAAGCTCATGAATCAGGCATACGAAAAAGAGTTTCAGCCTTGAGTCTGTATAGTAAAAGGATAGAACAAGGTCCTCTTTGGAAAGAGGGAAAGAGGATACTGTGCACGAAAGCAGGAAAATGCATTTGGGCTACATCAGAAGAGGCTTTATACAATAGTCTAAGGAATTGGAAATATTCTATGCATAAAGAGGACCAACTGTAAACTGCTGAGCAAAAGAGTCAGCAGGTTGGGAAACCATACTTTCCAGGCCCCCTCTGCCAGGCAACCCCTCCTAAGCACAACCATTACTTAAGATAGCTCACTTACATGACCTAGAAGCTGATGATTTTGTGGGAATGACCCCTTTATTTCTCTTTCTTTTAGCAGATATGCTGACCTATATTTTTATCCCACTTGATGGTTACTGTTGAGCCACCTGAAATTCAGCCCAGGCCTAATGCTTAACCAAAAAACAAATAAGAACTAAATAAACAAATTCAAATAAACCATCCATGGGTGCCTGGGTGGCTCAGTAGCCATCAGACTCTTAATTTTGGCTCAAGTCATGATCTCAGGGTCCTGAGATCGACCCCTATGTCGAGCTCTGCACTCAGCATGAAGTCTGCTTGTCCCTTTCCCTCTGCTCTTTCGCCTGCTTGCTTGCTCTCTCTCTCTCTTTCTCAAATAAACAACTGAATAAAATCTTCAAAAAAAACACAACGAATAAACTATCCACTTAAAAAAAAAGAAACTTTCCCTACATGACAATCCCAGGCTACTGTGGTCCTCTCTCCCCACTTCCTTCTTCCTGTCAAGAAATGTTAATGGACTATTAGGTGCTAGAAATAAAATGGTCCCACCTGTGGGCCCAGCCTGCCTAGAGCTTACACTACCCAAATAATCATACAAATGTATCATTGCAAAAAAAAAAATGTATCATTGCACATTTTGGTGAGTGCTATAAAGGAAAAGTATTGAATACTATGAAAGCATGAAACAAGGTAATCTAGTCTCTTCTCAGAAGTCAGGGACATTTGTTTCTATGAAAGTGTTGCTTAAACCTCAACAGTAAGTACAAATGGCATTTGTATGTGTGCACATGGGTGTGTGTAGATATGAGGGAGGTAGGCAACATTCCTAGGAAAGGATAATACTATGTATCCATATCCCCAGGCATGGTTCTTGAACACTTAAAGAATCAGGCAGTATTCAATAAACATTTAGTGAGCACTTACTGTGTGTTAGGACTTCCAGGCAATAAGAAGAATGCAAAAAATCAATGCAAAGTCTCTGATCTTAAGAAATGAACAGAATAATAATAATTTAACAGTAATAGGCAATTGAGGTGAAACAGTCATAGAAAATAATACCAAGTTAATTTGACTTAATGTGTGCTCACTACGTGCCAGGTAGTGCTATAAGCATATTACTACCATGTATTATTTCGTTTTCATAATAATTCTATGAAGGAAATTCTATTTTTAATCCCAACATTATAGATGAGAACACCAAGTCTTAAAGACATTAAAGATATTGTCCACATTGGTACAAGTAGTAAATGGCGAATACCAGATTCAATCATAGAAATATTTGAGTCCAAAGCTATTGTCAGAAGCATGGAACATATATTCTTCCAATAAATATTAATAATATATTCTGTGCCAAGCATACTGGTTCTAAACATTGCTTTCAAGAAGCTCACTTTCTAGATTCTAGTGAAAGAGCACACAATAAGCCAAGATATACATTTGTTAATTATTTTCATCAGTTTTAGATATAATGTAAATACAATAAAATATACCAATATTACTTTTAAAATTAAATGACACCACATGCGAAAAAAATCTCAAAATGGATGAAAGACCTAAATGTGAGACAGGAATCCATCAAAATCCTTGAGGAGAACACGGGCAGCAACCTCTTCAAGCTCAGCCGCAGCAATTTCTTCCTAGAAACCGCCAAAGGCAAGGGAAGCAAGGGCAAAAATGAACTATTGGGACTTCATCAAGATAAAAAGCTTTTGCACAACAAAAGAAACAGTCAAGAAAACCAAAAGACAACTGACAGAATGGGAGAAGATATTTGCAAATGACATATCAGATAAAGGGCTAGTATCCAAAATCTATAAAGAACTTATCAAACTCAACACTCAAAGAACAAATAATCCAATCAAGAAATGGGCAGAAGACATGAACAGACATTTCTGCAAAGAAGACATCCAAATGGCCAACAGACACATGAAAAAGTGTTCAACATCCCTCAGCATCAAGGAAATTCGAATCAAAACCTCAATGAGATACCACCTCACACCAGTCAGAATGGCTAAAATTTACAAGTCAGGAAACAACAGATGTTGGCAAGGATGTGGAGAAAGGGGAACCCTCCTACACTGTTGGTGGGAATGCAAGCTGGTGCAGCCACTCTGGATAACAGTATAGAGGTTCCTCAAAAAGTTGAAAATAGAGTTACCCTATAACCCAGCAATTGCACTACTGGGTATTTACCCCAAAGATACAAATGTAGTAAATCAAAGGGACACGTGCACCCCAGTGTTTATAACAGCAATGTCCACAATAGTCAAACTATGGAAAGAGCCTAGATATCCATCAACAGATGAATGGATAAGGAAGATGTGGTATATATATATATATATATATATATATATATATATATATATATATACACACACACACACAATGGAATATTATGCAGCCATCAAAAAATGAAATCTTGCCATTTGCAACAACATGGATGGAACTGGAGGTATTATGCTAAGCAAAATAAGTCAGTCAGAGAAAGACAATTATCATATGATCTCACTGATATGAGGAATTTGAGAAACAAGACAGAGGATCATAGGGGAAGGGAGGGGAAAATGAAACAAGATGAAACCAGAGAGGGAGACAAACCCTAAGAACTCTTAATCTCAGGAAACAAACAGGGTTGCTGGAGTGGAGGGCGGAGGGAGGGATGGGGTGGCTGGGTGGTGGACACCGGGGAAGGTATGTGCTATGGTGAGCACTGTGAATTGTGTAAGACTGATGAATCACAGACCTGTACCCCTGAAACAAATTATACATTATATGTTAATAAAATAAATTAAATGAGTTTGGGCAAATAAATATAGTCACGTAATTACCCTGACCTTCATGATTTAGAACATTTCCATTGCTCCAGAAAGCAACCTTATGTCTCTTTTGAGTCAATTCCCTACTCTACCTGCAGCTCCTAGCAACCAGTGACCTGATTTCTGTCACTATAGTTTTGCATTTTTTGTAATTTAAGATAAACAGAATGATACAATGTGTAGTCTTTTGTGTCTAGCTTCTTTTGTTTAGCATAATTCATTGAGACTTATCATGTTGTTGGGTGTATCACTAATGTCTTGCTTTTCATTGCTGAGCATTATCCTATTGAATAAATACACCACAATTTGTTTCTCCATTCACTAGTTACTGGACACTTGTATTATGTCCAGTTTTTAAGTCATGAATAAAGCTACAATGAACAGACAAATATTTTTATGGACACATGTTTTAATTTCTTGGGTAGGCAACTAGGAGTGAGACTGTTGATTGCATAATTAAAATATATTTTACCACCCAAGAACTTGCCAAGGTGTTTTACAAAGTAGTTATTCAATTTCACATTCTCACTAGTGCTCTCCCTCTGGACTTGTCTGTCATCCATCACCAAATCCTACCCCCATCCTTAACCTCTTCTAGGTGCCAGTCACCTTGTTCCATTAACATATACTATAGGTCTGAAGGGGAAGCTAGAAAATTATATTTCCTCCCATTGCTCTTTCCAGATCATTTCTCCTCACTTGGCCCCGTGGAACTCAAGCTCCTCCTGAAGTACACTCTGCCAAAGAACCTCACTTTCTGCAACACACCCACATTGCTCTCACTAATGCCCTCCCCATCACTGCTCCTATTCTGTTAAGGTGTAGCACCTGCACCCGTCTTCTCTACCATTATTCCTTTCACCATATGTAGTCTACTCAACAAATATTTAAAGAGAGCCTATTTTGTCTCAGGCATAGTTTTAGTTACTGGGACAATGGGCCAAAAAAGATAAAAATCCCAGCCTGCATTGAGCATGCATTCTACTGAGGAGTTATATGCGTGCATACATATGTGTACACACACTACACCTTTCTCCATACTTCTAATATGAATATATATATATATATATATATTCCTTGTTCTATATTTTTCTAATACATACACTTCATTTCATATATATATGAAACACTTTAGATGCCATGGCCCATTTCTATACCTAACATTATTTGCACCATCCATTGCTTGCTCATGCATCTCACTTTCTTTTCTCCTCCTCCTCCTGTCACACTCCACATCGCAAAGCCCTGCACCTATTAAATCCCAATTCCTCACTACTCTGTTACACTTGAATATAGCTGATGAAAAAAAAATCACAAGTGCACTGAATAGACTCATTTTAAACTTTTTTTTAAATTTTATTTTATTTTA